>NW_010161551.1:0-15137 GCF_000695765.1 Mesitornis unicolor | reverse complement strand
ATTATTATTATTATTATTATTATTATTTTAATGATACCCATGGGTAGGAACACATCAGGAAGTAAATTCATTACAGAGAGAAGTTTGTTTCCATGCCAGGAAAGAAAGATATCTGCTTTTTATGTGGTCTAAGTTAAGAAAATAAGGGAACAAATAGTATTAGAATTCCGAGGACAGGATAGATTGCTTGTGCCACTCAGTCCTGTTATGAATAAGTAAGAGGTGGAATGGCCCAATGGACTGCCTGGTTACCTTGACCATCCTTTCTTAGTCATTAGCTACTTCTTGTTGCCAGCAGAGAACAGTGACAGACAGGCTGAAGCAAGTCCTTCCAGTGCCCAGAGGAGAAGCACCCTAAAACTTAAAGATCTCCTCTGCAGCTTATTTTCTTCATTGCCATAGGAGACCATAAGTTCTATCTCAGCTTCTCCATAAGCTCTTTGTGTGGTTAAATGCCAGGAGAACAGGAGCTGAAGCAGAGGTCTTCTGACTTTGAGCTGTGAACTGAGCCCAACTGCACCATAATAACCATTTTGCTGCTTTACCTCTGGATTGCATGTGTAGATTTTACTGCATAAGTCTGATTTTGCATCTGGCAGTTGCAATGTTCCCTCAACCTCATATGTCATAGGAGCAGATTTTCATTTCAATTCCATCATTGGAATTAGAAGTTGCTACGTTGGTGGGGCTGGGTGCACAAATTAAACTGAGCATTCCAGGTTCACCAATTGCTTTCTTTATAGCCTGTCACTACTGACTCATCTAAATGACAAAAACAAGCCTAAAAGTAAAAACCATTCCAGCTCAGTGCATAGAGTTCAATCAAAATGGTTCATCTTCTTTCTGTTTCTCTCAAACCTTCTTTTATGTTTCTCGGAATTCTGATTAACTTACCAAGCTGTGAATTGTTGGTTGGCGTCTCATCTGTATAAAACAAAACCAGGATGCATTATATTGTACAAATACCTCTGCCTACCTCCCTCCCCTCCTTGAAACACAAAATCCAATAGTCCTAGCTTTGTTTTCAAAGACATCAGCTATACTTGCAACACCGACTATTGGCTTTTAACATCGCTGGTAGAATAAGGACAACAACATTAATTACATGACGTTGCTTCATTTTTAATGTGAGCACACCAATACGAAGTTACTTAGTATTCGGAAAGGAGGCCAAAAAAAACCCAACCCACACCTAAATGCAGGAAGCTCTTAATTGAAAATGTGGCCAATTCTATTCTGTCCCTCAATAAAAATACAACCATAAGCATGGTATTAAATGCAAGTCACTTCATCGTTAATTGTATTACAAGATCTGTACAGGAAAAAAAACAAAAACCTTGAGTTTTTCAAGGAAAAATACATCAGTGATAACAAACGATTACAAAAATGCCCTTTCCCTATGCTCACTTTTCTCTTGACTGTTACATAGTAGCATTATATTCAGGGAAACTTTTATATTTGTATTTGTATTACTTACAAGTGTCCATCTCAGAACTACATTTCTTATCACAGTTTTTAATTTTTTGAGCAACTTGTAAGCACAGCTCACGTATACATTTGCTTTGAGACATTCAAAACCCGCCTGGACACCTTCCTGTGTAACCTCATCTAGATGTTCCTGCTCCGGCAGGGGGATTGGACTAGATGATCTTTTGAGGTCCCTTCCAATCCCTAACATTCTGTGATTCTGTGAGCAGCTGTCTTCTAAGTTTAAGTGAGACATCCATCAAAAGCTACACAATTTCACCTTCACAAGTAGGTACCTGCTTTGTTTCTATACACAGAGACTAAAACATTTTCATCTGTGTATGTCTTCTGTAATGACTTAGATTAACAAACAAGAATAAAGTTTCTCTGAAAGGAACAGAATGTTAGAAAGAAGAGTTCAGACATACACAGGAGAAGGAGCACTACTCATTCGCAGTAGCATTATTCAGTTCCTATCAAGGCAACTCTGCATAAACAACTGTTACCAGAACAACTGATGACTAGAGTAATGGAGAGATCTGGCAAACGCGAGGTGCCTCTTCAGACACTGATGTGCACAGGACCAGCAGCACCAACCTAAGTGAGGGCTTGCACATCCATTTAACTGCAGACCCAATAGTGGGGTACATACTACTGTGAGTCAGGTGCAGTGGGTTTGATGGGCTCTTTACAAATGTATCTGTACTAAAGCTGGACCAGAGTTGGTCTTGAAAATAGCGTGCGTGCCTCCATGCAGCATCACACCAGAGTAAGCGAGCACTGCAACCCGGCACTCCTCAACCGAAAGGAGAACAGAACAGAACAGATTGTTCTGTTCAAGTTATCTCATGGCCTTACCTCTTGTCTTTTCTTGACTATAGAATTCATGAAGCTCATATTTTTAATGCACTTATTTTCACAATGGGAAGGGACAGCGGGAGGAAATGCAAATTCCCTCTTTCTGCTCCAGAAATTAAGTGCAAGTTAAATTAAATTACTTCCCCAAAGCCACTCTTGAAATTCATGGCAGAGTTCAGAACTGAATCCCCATTTCTCAGAGTATTTCTCATCAAACCATCCTTCTGTCAGCAGACGTGGGATGTTCCAAAAGCATAGTATAGAGATGCAGATCTGTCTAATCTAAAAAGCTTTAGCCACAGATCTCAAGCAGAAGACACCTTTAAAAAAAATTATTTTCCTTCTCTAGCTTTATTCATGTTTTCATTTTAAAAAACTCCCACCAAGCCTCAACAGTTGTCAAAAAATTGTAAAATCATTTACTCTTTCTTTGGGGTCATAAAACGCATGTGGACAGATCTCTGTTTGCTTGCATTTGAATCAGAAACTATATTACCTAATAGGGGTTGCTTACATAAACTTTAGTTAGTTTCCATTCCTTGCCTAAGGCAGCATTCCTCTAGCATACAAGTTTGTCTGAGCAAATCTGTCATTCATTTCCCATAAGTACTCTTGCATCCAACTTTGAAGTTAGTTCTTTTCACTTTTTCTTGACTAATCAGACAGCAGCAACTCAATTGGGACTATGTATAATGCAGAACAACATTTTCATTTCAGAAATGTTGCTTAAACAGAGTGCAAATACAGAGAGTATTTGTTCTAAAAATGGTTTCTTACTAGATGGTACGCTGTTCTGGAGGGTCAGTGGTTTTCTTTGTATATGTAGGCACAACCACATTGCCCATAAAGAAGGATTTTATTCTCAAGTGTTTAGATTATTTTTCCTAGACAGGATTCAGTCCTGCTTTCAGCTTCCTAAATTTAAGACTGCTGAAATCAGTTCTTTAACTGCAACTACTTATAAATATCTGTAAACAGAATTTCTTAAACGTTTTCCAAATATTTTATTTTTATTATCTTGTCAACAGCAGCTGCAAATTATTTTTTAGAGACTGCAAGTTGCATATAGAGCTGCTTGGAAAAACAAACAAACAAAACACAAAACAAAACAAAACTAAAGGAAACAAAAACCCCTCCACCCCCACCCACAAAAAAAACAACCACAAAAAAACAACCCTTTGGCAATAAAAATGGAAATCATGGAATTTCAGCCTGGATTTAAGAGTATATTTTGGCCCACTCTGTTTAGAATTTACAATGTGTTTGCTCTATTTCTTTCTTATAGCTGAAGGCTAAGCATAGCATGTATTAATTTTATGCAACACAGATAAAAACCCACAGGTGAAGCTGGAAGAATTGGTGGATAGAAAGTGACAGTGAATATTCATTAGCTGTCCAAATTAAATTGCAACACTGAACATAGCACCTTAAACTCCATTATCTTCAGTGAAATCAGACAACAAAAGAAGTTAACTCACTGAGTGTGGGCTTTTATAATGGTCTTATATGCATAACAGTATCCCACAGTGATTTTACTGGGGTAAGCAGGAAGAATGTGTAAGCCAGAAATATTAGCTCAAAATTTCTATCAAAGACTCCAACAATAGGGAAAAAAATACCCAGCAAACTAATGGAGAATCCACCCTTTTTTAAGTCACCGCAAATTTATATTAAACTCCAAAACATTTCCCCAGGTTTCTGAAATTCCAGCAATCCATAGAAAAAGTTTGCTTATTCCTACCACTTCTTGTAATGATGGGACCAGCAGAGATCACAGCATTGCCAAAGGCGCTCTGAGGGCTCCAAGTTGTCCTCCTACCAACGTCTCTTCTTTCTCTGTTACTACAAATCTGAGCGGTTAACAAAAACAATCACAGTTTCAGAGTGGAATGGAATTATTACCATTCTGTGCTTCCTCTTTTAATGTAAACTCTTTTATAAGCAATACTACAACTTTGATTTTATTTCTTAGTATGCATTAAATTACTTCGCAATAAAAATAGCTGCAATATTCCCTAGAAGTCTGTCTTATAAATACCTGGCTTCCTGTTGGATTTTGCATCACTTCACTTACAGAACTACATTGCTGTTCTGTAGAACATCCATCTTATTGTATATTAAATTTTCAGTAGTCAATTTCCCAAAGCTTTGTTTACAGACGTTTTTCCCTAACAAATGTGTTTCTCTTGAGCAGGGATAGACATCACGCTACAACCTTATTCTAACAAGCTTCTCAAGTTAAAGCTCACGTATTTTCCATGGAGTTCTAAATAGCAGTGACACACATTAAAACAATCTCCAGCACTCTGTCATCTGAAATCCACATTTAACATCTCTAACTTATCATCTACCTTAATCTTGAGTTCTCAAGTATGTTTCGACCAAGAGCATTTCTTTAATTTCAACTTAATGTGAAAGAACTTCAAGAACCTCAGAACATAAATTCTCAATAGAAACAATGAATTATTTAAAGGTGTAAAATAATGTACAAAATGTCAGAAGTATACTGACCTGAGAGTGTTTTAAAATTCTAAATGGAAAGTCATTCAGTAGGAAATGATACTGCATTCTGAAGAGATCAACACAGAATATTCTGTGTTTTCATGTCTATTTAAATGTTTCAATTACCAAAATGTACTTGTTGTTCCTGACACTCCTAAAATTAAATAATTTTTGAACTGACACAACTTCATGAACTTCAAAACAACTGTTTCCAAACTATAAGGGAGGAGGTAATAAACAACAGGGGATACAGCAAGCTGGGTTTTCTGCACTATCAGAAACTCCTTCAAATTTTCCTTGTTAGCATAACTGCACGTACTACAGCTTTAAATTTTCCATAAATTCTGTTCTAAGATATTTATATTCATCCACTGTGATTGTGGATGCCTTGTTTCTTAGATGCTATACTAAGAATATCAGCTCCGAAGCTGTCTCAAGAGTTGTTACTTTAAAAAATGAATTAACGTCCAAAAGGCAAAGAGGTCATTTCTCACACATTCAACAACCTGTGTTTTGCAGTTCTAGTATTATTCTATCTCCAGATTACAATATTCATTGCCCTGTTCTTCATCAATTGTTTTACATTCTTTCAGACACAAAAAGCATTCTTACTTCAGACTCTACAAGTCACCTTCATTCTGTGCCATCCAAACTTCCATAGCATTTGGATGCAGAATAACTCCAGTGTGCCTATTTTTATATCCAGATAATTAACAGCAACTTCCATCCACTGAAACTTACTGGCACAAGAAAGGGACAGTCATCTGCTCTGCACAGCTTTGTTACGCAGTGAAGGAAGACCGTAGACATCTTCTGGTTCTTGTGCTTCACAAAGCGAAATACCTCAAAGGAAAAACGTCCCATTTGGCTCTTGCCATTTTCAATTATAGTTGTCTGTGGGTCCTTGTCACAGCTATTTTTTTAGAGAAGATTATAGAATCATAGAATTGTTAAAGTTGGAAAAGACCTCTAAGATCATCAAGTCCATCTGTCAACCCAACACCACCATGCCCACTAAACCATGTCCTGAAGTGCCACATTTACACGTTTTCTGAACACTTTCAGGGATGGTGACTCCATCACTTCCCTGGGCAGCCTGTTCCAGTGCTTGACCACTCTTTCAGCAAATAAATTTTTCCTAATGTCCAATCTAAATCTCCCCTGGTACAACTTGAGGCTGTTTTCCCTCATCCTATCACTAATTACTTGGTAGAAGAGACCAACACCCACATCACTACAACCCCCTTTCAGGTAGTTGTAGCAGGTGATAAGGTCTCCTTCTCAGTCTCCTCTTCTTCAGACTAAACAACTTCAGTTCCCTCAGTCACTCCTCATAAGATTTTTTCCTCCAGACCCTTCAGCAACTTAATTGCCCTTCTCTGGACATGCTCCAGGTAGTGAATGGCCCAAAACTGAACATAGTATCAAAACTAGGATGAACACAGTATTAAAACTAGGATGAGCAGCTATATGATGAGAATTTGAAGCTCTTAGCTGAGAATAAGATAACTTAAGCGGCAAGTTCAGTGCTTTAGATCCTTGGAAAAGAACACAGTGCCCTAATGTCCAAGATGGACAGCCACATCCAGCCTGAAGCCTGCACAGTCCTGTGTTGAAATGCATTCCTACAAAGACATTATGTTTCGTTTTGCAACATCACAGCTATAGTCAAGGTATCATTTAGTTCCAGTGCCCAAAGAATCTTGAGACCTGAAGCAAAAAGTAATCAGGTATGCTAACTGGTATAGACAGGTAACTCCAGATGAAGACAGTATCTCCCCAGCAACCGTCACTGATAAAATTTAATCTGAGATACTGCCAAGATGTTTTTCAAAGTTCCCTTTCAAATAAATGTCATTACTGGGAGTAGCAGCAGGAGCATCTATTTATCCTTAATCATTTGCTTAACTGCCTTCCTGAACTGGAATGTATGATGTTTTATATCACTGTCACTCACCACAAGGGTACCTTTGGTAAAACAAAGGCCAGTTTAGCCATTTAGTTTGGGTGGTTATGGTATGTCTAGTAGAGCCATTTTAGATATATGCTTCTCTACCTTCATAATTCTTACAACCACACACTTGCCTCTATTTTTATGTACACAAACAAGATAAATCCTGACATGTTATCTGTAAGCTCAGCCCTTAGTCCTCCCTGCTAATATTGCTTAGACTTTCCAGGCAGTTTGCAACACCGCTATTAGAGAGATTTGTAACTGCTTATTAAAGAAAGAACCCACAAAACACTGGTTTTCCACAGGACCTACCTGAAAAAAAGATCATACCGAATATCATCGCTAGGATTACCAGATGGCGTGGTGTAACAGTAGTCCATCAAAACATTCCACCTGCACAGGGAGCAAAGTGATAGATGAGTGAAACTGCCAACATAAGAGTAGTGCTGTAGAGTGAGTGAGATAAGATTAAAAGACAGTACAGACAAGTGTATAAACTCATAATGCAGGCTGTTACATTGAAGCTAAGCTATGGTATCTAACAGGTCACATACAAGTCATCCTGTATTCCCAATATATCACCCAAGTTTCTTCCCATAATTTACAAAACTGAGCAGCACACTGTAACAGCAGAATTGTAAAAAACAAATCATTTTATTTCATGCAAGTCAACCATCATACCAACACACATGTTGTATATCTCCTCTCATCAGTCATGGTCATGTAGGACTAGAAATCAAAACCATCTCACTTCTAAAAGCCCTGGAGTTTTTCACTTCATCTTACAGAGGCCCTTTCTTAAATAACAACAATATAGAATTTGAAGTATAACTCAAGAAAACTTTAATAATGAGGACAGCAGCAAGATACGTATTCACCATCAAGGATCTGATAACCTCCAGCTGAGGGCAGTGATTATCAAACACCAACCACTATTTTAACATAAAAAGGCTATGAGGAAAGACAGTTGCTTCTAAATCAGAAACTTTTGCAATGCCAAGAGCTGAATAGCAAGCAAGACAAGAAATAACATCCTTTATGGTACCTGCCATCAAGGTTGGTTGCTCTCACAGCTGCGTATATTTTGGTTTTCAAAGGTAAACCTGTACTTGGAATAAGGAGTTGTTGGCTGTAGGTTGAATCCTGAAAAACAAACACTGCTTCAGTGTACCAGTAATCCCACTGTAACAACTTATCTGCATCCACAGACTGAACTCCCATCAGATTTTCCTGATGGATGGAATTTTCCTATGTAGGACAGCCATTTACTTTGTCCTCTGTAAGGGAAAAAGCAAAAAGCAGTGCCAGAGCATTTGCCTACAAGTTCTTCTGTGAAGATCAATGACACTTGAGTGGCCTTATCCTAGCAGCTATTTTGGAGAATCTTTTTATGATTTTATAAAGTGGTCAGATCAGTGATTAAAGAAAAGGTATCATTCATTGGCACCTCAGTATGTCCCCCAAACCCTGCAAACAAACATAGCAGCTACTGTAGTTTTCTAAAGGATGAGCTTAACTAGGCTTTCACAGTGCACCCTTTTCCAGGAAAGATTGTTAAGGTTATTTGATTTACTGGAGATAGCAATGCCACCAGGCTTTATATATCTTAAGCTATGGTCTGGGAAAACAGACACAATCTATTATCCAAAATGTAGATCCTTTGGAAGTTAGCTTGTTGAAGACTTGAAGTAACAAGCATTTTCATTTAAATGGTAATATTTTAAAAATGCTGTTTAAAAAAACCTGCTTGAAATGTAAGATTTGGGAATTCCTCATACACAACTACACAGATGTAGCTGTTTTATTGGCTTTTTGTTCAAAGGCTGAACCATTAATGTCACGTTAGCAAAAATGCCATGAAACAGATCTGAGTGACAGACGTTAATTCAGCATATCAAAATGCACTTACTGGTAATGTCATCTATGTCAAATAGATTGCTAATCCAGCAAACAGAGGGACTCAGCAGGTTAAGACCTCTTGTGAGGTCACTCAATACATAAGAAAAATTTTGTTAAACAGAATTTTTACTAGGTTCAGTGTGGCAGGCAAGACCAAGAGCAGCAGCTGACAGCAACAAGAAGGATTAAGCACATAAATCAAGTACTTTTTCAGAGAGAACAAAGCCAAAATTCACAGCATGTCCAGTATTCAATCTCTGCAGCATCAGCAGCCCTGGGAGGTACACATGCACACACACAGACCAGCCCTGCACCATACATAGAGCAAGTCCTTGTAGATCTATTCACGTGAGATCAGGTAAGTTTGTCTTCTTTAAAATTAATTATATATTTTTCTAATACATAGCTCTGTCAGATTTTGCAAACTGATTAAAAAGTCTAGAGCAAGTCCCTCACTATTACATTCTATAGTTGTTTTTTTTTCCTCTTAAAGAGTATTTTTTATTTATTTAGACAGACATTTACAGTAAGACCTAAAAGCACATAGCCACTTAGGCTCTGTGAAAGCCCATTAAATGTTTTGCTATTACACTATTTCTGAGACTGTCATAATGGCTCCTCTTGACTTTCTTAATGCTAACACATGCTAACACATGCTAACATCACAAAGTAAATGTAAATAGCACCTTATGAGAGAGGATGGAAGTGAGCTGAGAAGATGAAGAGTCAATGTTAAGAAATACTACTACAGCTAATGTTTGAAATGGCTGCTCGCCGGTAAGAGCCACATCTGTACACAAAGCCTCATCAATACCAAGGGTGGAGAGAAGCCTCGAGGCCCCTCCCAAAACCAGGACTATCTAATGGGGATCAAGTGAGGCCACAGGATCACAGCTTACAAGACTATGGGTGTCACAGAAGGCGCAGCCAACCAGGCAGACTGAAGGCAATGCATAAGCTGTCTGTGTATACACACTCAGCTCTGGGATGTGAACCAGAAGGGCACATACACCACTTGAATCTGCAAGCCTTAGCAGTATTATTCAAGCTAGTGCTACTGACTAGAGTGAGTAATACAACTGAAATCAGAAGAATAAGACACCACTGTTCATGGTCAACTTGTAAACTCGCTGGGGTAGGGAGGATGAAAGCCCAGCTTGGCATGTGGTATTAAAGAAAAAAATGTGCTCAATACAAGCATCAGTAGCGTTTATACCTGACTCTGTGCAGAACTGGGCCCTGAAAGGCAGCAAACGTGGGCGTCAATGCTTGTCCCTACTGAGAAATTTGTGTACCCTCACGCTGCCCCATCTTTTTGGTCACAGATTTATTTAAAAATGAGAGAAGTATAATCTTCATTTTAACATATTATTATAGGTTGTTATTTGGAGCTCTGCTCTATCAAATAAACATAACTTTTTTTTAAGCATGCCTTTGGAAAGTGTCCTGTTACAATATTTATAGCTCATTATGTTCAAAGCACAAAGCATTGACTTTTAAATCGGTTGCATGAATTATAACTCAGCATCATGATAGCATGAATAATAATGCAAATAAATCTGATTCATAATTTACAAAAATGTTGCTTGATAGATTGAAAAATTGATATTTAAATCAGGTATTTAAAATGTATGAATAAAAATTTTAATCAACATGAAAATATCATTTCAGGGATTAATGTTGTTAAGTAGAGGTCCATGCATTTTTCAAGTTTTACTGTCACCATCCATATTTACATAGTAAAAGCTTATACAATAATGCATATTCATGTTAAATTATCTAAACCATATGGAAGAAGTGTGAGTTGAAAGCTGTTAAAATTAACCCTTAAAATCTTGACAGTCCACACAATGAGGCAACAAGTACAGCGGGCTACAGATTTGGAACAAATCCCACATCCTTCACTAGTACTGCAGATGATCAGAACTCTCTGATGAGGCTTGAACATAAAAATACCATAGTAAAAGTGCTACAGTTTATTGCTAAGGGAACAGGACTAGAATATTTTTACAGAATTCTACAGAGTACTCTTTGTACTTACAATGTCTTTGTCTCTTACAGTGTACCTATGCACATGTCCATAGACACACACACGTGCACATAGACAAAATAAATGCAAACACACGTATGCACTCTAGACTATGATGATGATGATTACTACAACTGATTATTTGCATAGCACTACAACCTGAAATCCGAGCTGTAAATTGAGGAACCATATAAATACAGGACAAAAAGACTGTGTATCCTCAAAGACCAGCCATATAAATACAAGACAACAGGTTCATGCAAATGAAAGGGACAAAGCTTGGCGATGAAAGATGCCCGAATGAAAGGCCTGGTTCTTCTTGGGAGGGATGGGAAGGGAATAGCAAATAATGAAGACTGCTACTTTGCTCTGCTAATCCAGTTTGTATCCACATAATGCAGATATGCATTTAGTCCATGCCATACCGCTGTGTTCTATACTCACATTATAAAGCAACAAATTCAAAGTGCTGATAAATGTACCATTGTTCTCTCTTACAGAAATAGCAGCTGATGACCTACAACAGAAACCAAAAACCATCATGAAGATAAATATTTTTTGTGTTTACATACTTCAGTGTTTTTTTTTCTCATTAAAAAACTCATGTCACAAGAAGTTTATTTATGCATTTGGGTTATAAACTTCAGAAACAGGAATTTATAGTGGAAACACTGACAGAAAATTAACTATGCAGAAAGTAATGGATACTATTGAAAACATGAATCAGAAACACAATTAGCAGAGAGGCAAAGTGACAAAAAGAAACCCAGTTTTCATGATGTACAAGGTTTACTCATAGAAACATTTCCTCTTGCACTCTATATTCACATACTTAGAAACTATTTCATGAAGAATTTCCATTTTTTGCTACTACCATTTTGTCAGCAGAACATCTGAATTTTAAGGGAAGTTTTACCCTTTATCTAAGGCCCTCATCATAAACTACATTATCTCATAAAATGATGCTACAGAATACTTGTCCTTTGCGTCACCTCTTCTTTCAGTGCTTTTTCCTTTCCCTTTACTCTAACACAGCTGAAATCACATCATTATGTTGGCAATACTGCTATGGCATGCACATATTTAGGTGTGTATGCATATGCACACATACATATGGGCTTACATAAATATGGGAATGGAACACAGAGAAATTAAAAGCACACTTACGAAGCAAGCTGGGTATTGTTAACCAAGTACTCCAGTGGATAGCTACAGCTAAATTTGTACAGAAGCCCGGGCAAATAGCTGATAATCGTTGGTGGGTCTGGCGTATCAATATAGCCTGAAACATTACCTATCTGTACCACTGAGGTATTTCCATAAGCATTGATACCTCGAGCTGAGGATACCTATTGAGTGAGACAGAAAACAACTATTATCAGAAAGTTAACTGTAGAACAAAAGATACCCAAGGACGCTGATGCTTTGGCCTATAATTTACCCAGAGATATCTTCAGGAAATCTTTCAAAACTTAATTTAGTATAATAACATGTTCCCTGTGTTCTGTTTTTCACCTCCCTGAATTCATGCATATACAGTTCACAGGTGATAGCCCTGTTCTTAAAAAACAGAATTGAGCAACATTTGAAGAAACCTAGTGAATCCTGGAAGAACTTTTTTTGGTATACTTTTTTTTAGAGCATTCCTAGTGAACTCACATGACTTACTCAGAAAAGCTGAAGGAACTTTTTTATTACAGTGAAAAAATACTAGCTTAAAATGAGCTTTCATATGCAATAATAAAGACAATATACGAGCAATTTCATTCACATAAACAATACTCTGTCACTCTTCAGATTTGTTTTTGACTTCAAAACCAATGTACTTTACAAGCAGATACAAGCCAAATAGCTGAACTTTGAGTCTGTGTTTTTGTATACATTATACATCTCTAAATCCAAATTAAAAAATATGTGTGAGAAACACTGTCAGAAATGCAAGAACTGAAAAATAATACAGCCTTAACACCAACGCAATCTTAATTCAGGCCCTGGACATGTGCTATCCTGTGCTGCTCTGGCTCACAGAGTGTGCAGAGCCAGCAATAACACACAGCTATCTGGAAAGCTGAAGGGCAGCCTTTCCTCCTGGTAGCAGCCCAGCCACATATACAATAAGGCAAATTAACATGGCACTGTATAATTGTATGAACAAAACAGATGCTTTCAATAGCTTTAAAATACAGTTTCTTAAAAAGACATTTCATTATGGAAGAATCATCCTGTGGTGCACATGAGTTGCAACATTTTGCACTAAGTAGCACAGGATACACAGCAGGTATTTTGATCCCTTTGGCAACAGAAAACTGGTTAGAAAACAGATGTAGCCATGCACTTTGCCGATAGTATACCTAATCATTTGCTAAATGGCAGGAAAATTATGAAAATCAAACTCCTTAGGATCTATTCCTTGTCTAAAAAGCACAGTCTAGAACACTAAGGAGTACAGCCAACTACAGCTTTGTTTAGCTTCCTCACCACCCTATCCTCAAAAAATAAAAAGCTGTGCCCACCATATTACTGACAGAACTGGGTTTTACCCAAGTTCTCTGTCTGAACTGTTATCTTTCCCTTACTTTTACTGAAAATCAGTTTGAAGATCTTTGCTGTGAAACACAGCCAAGAAATGCATGGCATAGTACTGCGGTGGACATGGGAAGAGCAATGGATGTCATCTATCTGGACTTCTGCAAGGCCTTTGACACAGTCCCCTCCAACATCCTTCTCTCTATGTTAGAAAGATACAGATTTGATGGGTGGACCATTCAGTGGATAAGGAATTGGCTGGATGGTCGCATCCAGAGGGCAGTGGTCAGTGGCTCGATGTCCAGATGGAGGTGGGTGACAAGTGGTGTCCATCAGGGGTCTGTACTGGGACCAGTGCTGTTTAATATCTTCATCAATGACAGCGACAGTGGAATCAAGGGCACCCTCAGCAAGTTTGCAGATGGCACCAAACTGAGTGGTGCAGTCAACAAGCCAGAGGGATGGGACGTCACCCAGAGGGACCTGGACAAGCTGGAGAAGTGGGCCCATGTGAACATCATGAGGTTCAACAAGGCCAAGTGCGAAGTCCTGCACCTGAGTAGGGCTAATCCTCATTATCAATACAGGCTGGGGGATGATGTGATAGAGAGCAGCCCTAAGGAAAAGGACTTGGGGGACTGGTGGACGAAAAGCTGGTCATGAGCCAACAATGCACGCTCACAGCCCAGAAGGCCAATTACATCCTGGGTTGCATCAAAAGAAGTGTGGCCAGCTGAGCAAGAGAGGTGTTTCTGCCACTCTACTATGTTCTGGTCAGACCCCACCTGGAGTACTGCATCCAGCTTTGGAGCCCTCAGTACAAGAATGACACAGACCTGTTGGAGCAGGTCCAGAGGAGGGCCACAGAAATGATCAGAGGGCTGGAGCACCTCCCCTATGGGGACAGGCTGAGAGAGTTGGGGTTGTTCAGCCTGGAGAAGAGAAAGCTCCAGTGTGACCTTATAGCAGCCTTCTAGTACCTGAAGGGGACCTACAAGAAAGCTGGGGAGGGACTGTTTACAAGGGCAGGTAGCAATAGGACAATGGGCAATGGTTTTGAACTAGAGCAGGATAGATTTAAATTAGACATTAGGAAGAAGTCCTTCACTATGAGGGCAGTGAAACACTGGAACAGGTTGCCCAGTGAAGTGGTGGAGGCTCTATCCCTAGAGACATTCAAGGTCAGGCTTGATGGGGCTCTGGGCAGCCCGATCTAGTTAAAGATGTCCCTGCCCATGGCAGAGAGATTGGACCAGATGGCCTTTAAAGGTCCCTTCCAAACCCATGCATTCTATGATTCTACTCCAGTGTGGGGAACATGATAAAAAAATGCTTCCTGCTCCTTTATTCTCTTCAGTTGTGTTACAGCATCCATAAACGGAGAGAGGATGAGAGGAATTTTTGTTCATATCTTTAGCAGCTGCTACTGTGGTTTTGTATCCTGGTCAGCCTTGTTGGGTGCTTCATGGGGAGCTCCAGTTATCTGGACTTACCAGGTTGGGTTGATTTTTAATTATCGAGTGTTTACAATTATAACCAAAGAGCAAGTTCAGGGAGTTTACAATGTAACCAACTCCACAGGAACAGGAAAAAGCTGTTTCCTGGCAAATTCTTCTACTGCAAGTCATGGATGTGCTACAGCGTTTCAGGGAAAATGAAAAAAGAGAATTTTGGACTTGCTGAACTGTTTTTTTGTTAAAATTTTAAAAGAAAACTCAGCTTGTGGCAAATAGGTCACAGAGCACATCAAATATTTTGGCCTAGGTTTGCAAAATTATTAGCAACAGAAAACGGGGAGTTTGTTGTAAAAACTACAGGTATCATCAAGTGCAAATATGACTTCTAGATAGAATACATGCCTTTAAAACAATATGTTTTGTATTGGGTTTTCTGTGAGGGGTT
>NW_010161550.1:0-48254 GCF_000695765.1 Mesitornis unicolor | reverse complement strand
GTCAGGCAGGACTTACCTCTAGTAAAGCCATGCTCGCTGTCTCAAATCACCTCCTTGTCCTCCATGTGCATCAGCATAGCTTGCTGATGCAAGCTATGGACGGATTGGACTAGATCTTTTGAGGTCCCTTCCAATCCCTAACATTCTGTGATTCTGTGATAGCTTCTAGGAGGATCTGTTCCATGATTTTCCCAGGCACAGAGGTGATGCTGACAGGTCAGTACTTCCCAGGGTCCTCCTTTCTACTCTTTTTTGAAATGGGTGTGATGTTTCACTTGAAGTCCCTAGGGACTTCATCTGACTGCCTTGACTTTTCAAATATCATGGAGAGTGGCTTGGCAATTACATGAGCCAATTTATTCAGGACTTTGGGATGCTTCTCATCAGGTCCCATGGACTTGTGTATGTTCAGGTTCCTCAGGTGGTCACGAACCTTGTCTTCGCTTATAGTGGGTGGAACTTTTTCTGTCTGGTCCCTGTCCTGTGAGTCATCAACTTGAGAGCTGTGAGAGGAGAAGTTGCCAGTGAAGACCGAGGCAAAAAAGCTGTTGAGTACCTCAGCCTTCTCCTCGTCTGTTGTTACCAGTTCACTATTGTTTCTCATCAGGGAGGGGACAATTCTTGTTTTTCTTGGCGTCCTTTGCCAAGTTCAGCTCCAGCTGTGCCTTAGCCTTCCTGACTTCATCCTTGCACACCTGGGAGATATCCCTGTACTCTTCCAAGCATACCTGTCCCTGCTTCCACTGCCTATGTAGTTCCATCTTGTCTCTTAGTTTGACCAGCAGGTCTTGACTCATCTGTGCTAGTCTCTTGTCTTCCTTGCCTGATTTCTTACACTTGGGGATCGAGAGCTCTTGCACTCTGTGGAAAGCTTCGTTAAAGATCTGCCAGCTCTCTTCTGCTCTTTTGTCCTTGAGGGCCATTTCCCAGGGGTTCTTATTGACTAACTCCTTAAAGAGCTGGAAGTTGGCTTTCCTGAAATTCTGGGTCCTACCTATGCTTTTCATATGACTCATACACCTTAGGACAGAGAACTCCACCAGTGCATGACTGCTACAGCCCAGGCTACCTCCAACCATGACATCCCTCATTTCATGACATCACTCACATTGGTGACCATCAGGTCCAAAATCGCCTCCTCTAGAGTAGGGCTATTTCCTGTCTTAGAAAGTTGTCATCAAGGCACTCCAGGAGTCTCTTGGATTGCCTACAGCTTGCCGTGCTACTTTTCCAACAAATGTCAGGGTAGTTGAAATCCCCCAGCAGGATGAGACCCTGTGAGCTCGATGCCTCCTGGAGCTGGAGAAAGAAGGCTTCATTGACAGGCTTCCCTTGGTCAGACAGCTTGTAGTAGACAGCAACCATAAGGCTCACCTTGTTTTCTTACCCCTAAGCTTTCAACATACTCATGGCTATTCTTTAGGGAAAACTCTTCACACTCTATCCATATCTTAACATAGGGGACAACACCGTCACCCCTCCTCCCTCTCCTGTTCCTTCTGAACAGCTTGTAGCCATCGATAGCCACACTCCAGTCATGGGATTCACCTACCAAGTTTCAGTAATGGCTGCTCTGTCGTAGCTTTCCTGTAGCATGATAGTTTCCAGCTCCTCCTGTTTGTTGCCCATGCTGCATTCTTTGGTGTAGAGGTATTTCAGCTGTACTGCCAGCTGTGTCACTTTCTCAGATGAACACCCCTTCAGTCCCCCAAAGTGTTTTGTGGAAGCTACCCTGTTGGCTTCTATCACCTTTTCTTCTGCGGAGATTATTCCAGAGGAAGTGTGGGATGCATTCTTGACATTATGACTGGAGATGAGTCTAGCCCCTTTTATCCTCCAGTAGGGTATAAATAAGTCCCATCAACCTAATGACAGCTTTGTGTTGCTTGGCTGTGACTCCTGAATGGACCAAGTCTGTAGCTGGATGAACAAAGGGACCAGAGAGGAAGAAAGAAGATTTTTTATATTCCAGTGCAGTTTGTCAATGTGAAAATTAAATGTCTGTTTCTGATTAAGAAGGAGAAAATATTACCTATACAGTACACTTTGTAATTATTTTCTCTATCCTTGACTAAAATGTATGAGCAGGTATATTCTGTATATTGTAGAACACTGGTAGAAGTAGGTAGGAAAATGGAAGGAAATCTGATACACTTTGAAATGGCTGTGTTTTAATAAAACTAAAACACATTTACATAGCTATTGGGGAACCAAATAACTGTTCTATAGAAAAGCCTACAGTATTTAGTGTCTACTGTTTTAATAATAATCCCAAAGTAAGGAAATAAATCTCTGCATATTTGTTAGGTTTTTTTTGTTTTTGTTTTTATTTTTTCCTTTAGTTTATGGGGTCTTTTGTTTGTTTTTTTTTTTGCAAATAAAGCTAAATATAATAAAAGAAAGTAAAATAAATGGAAACAAAAAATCTCCTTAAAAAAAATCTACTATTGTAAAACTTGAACTATAAAGCAAAAAATTACATCAGCTTGCTACGACATGCCTGTTCACATTCACTTGTTGAGATGTAATAACAAGCTTTGGTTCTAAATTCTTTGGGTTCACAAAATTTTCATAAAATTAGTGTTAATTTATTTGATTCAGCAAAGTAATCAAAGTTTTTGGGGAGAAATAGTAAATAGAACAAAGTCTAGAATTATTTTCCAGTTAAAGAAAATTTGCAAGATCATATTTAGGGATTTTTAAAATCGAGGAGTAAGAAAAATATGAGATTTTCAAAAGCAGTAAACATCATAGTTTTTCCTTCAAAACAGGTGAAAAGCTACTACTGTAATCATTTAATATTTAGCCATAGTCTTCTATGGGATCAGGATTTTACTCGGCATTTCAAATTCAGTCAATAAACACCTACTTCTAAATTTGATCTGAAAGCTGTCAGATCTTCTAGAAACAATTTTTGGTAATATAATTATATAATTTTTTGAGATAAGCTAGTCTCACCACAATTTCTTCCCAATTAATATTAGTATATGCAAATTAATATGTACTTTTTTTTCCTTTACTCATTATGTCTGATATTAAAATAGGATTGAGGGAATATCTTCATTTTATGTCAGATATACACAGGTTATTTGCAACAACATCCATGACATTAACATAGATCTTGGTCTCCACGATGTGAATTTTAAAAATCTTGAGTTACTAATTGAAGACCAAAATCTCCTGAAGAAGAGATTTGAGGATTAATTTTTAAATCAGTTTTTAATCTGCTTATTCAGTTTTCACTACTGTTCAGTGGAAACTTATAATGAAAAATACAGTACTTAATCTTTAATAATTTTTCTGTTTTCAATATACTTAATCCCAAATAGCCAAAAGGCACTATACATCTGACGTATATTCTAGGGAAAAGAATATATGGCACTACAACTTCATTTGCTTAATGTAGTATATATCCATTGTTTTTGTAAATATGAGATCAAAGTTGCCAGCATGACACTGAGCAAAAATACTTCCTTAGGACACAACATTTGTGTCTGTCACATATCACAAAGTACAAGTGAAAAAAAAGTCTTACTTACCACTAATAAAAATGTTAAAATTTTTAAGACAGCATCTGTGTAGTTTCATTGATATGAATTGAATTATGCCCAGCTGAACCAGTCAAGAACTTTATCTATTGCATGTAGATGAGCAGGGGTGAAGGGAAGTTAATTTTTAGTTGTTTTTTGACTTGACTCATGGATGATGGACCCATGGAAAGCCACAGGAGGTTTCTTGTCTCAGAAAGGATCAGGTTTTTATACTAAGGATGGATTGACACAGAAGATAAGATTTTATGAAATGTTCTTTCTTTTGTGATTGTGCACAATTAGATTAATGGTAGCTTCAACTGCTGGCTGCACAGGAGAATATTTTATGTAAAATCCACCAAAATTATTATGAAGCCTGTAAAATTCACTTGTTTGCCTTTATTTTATGCTGCATTATTGTCTCAGTTGGGCTTTAAAGTCAAGATTTAACTTGAGGGTGAGAGCAATTCTTGTTCTTGTTGCCCAGACAGAAGGGGAAGTATTCATTTAAATGCAGTTTAAATAGTTTTGGCTAAATAAAGATAATTTTTTTGCTCTTCTTTTGGAGGGATTTTGTTTTGTTTTAGAAGAAGAAAGTGAAAGAAAGAAATGCATCAAGGAGAAGAGTCATTTTAGGTAGAACACAACACAAGCTGCCACTAGCCAGTGCCTAAAAGAAAAAAGAACTTGGGATTTGCTTTCTCTGCAATGCCTAGCTTATTTGCATGGACACATAATCACATTTATTATAGTGCTGATACTGATATTACCAGTACCTTCTACTGTTTTCTTAACTTAGTCCAGCAGTGGAACTCAGAAAACCCTGGTGAAGCCTGGAGGGAGGCACAGAATGAATGCAAACCTGGCAGCATGAGATTTGCAAGGTCTCTGGTGCAGACACAGCCACAGTGTGGGCCAAGGACCCATTTCCAATCTCCTGCCCACAGAAATGCTGAAGCTTATGGCTTTCTTTACTGTCCCTCAGATACTTAGCTGCTCCTGCTCTGCTGCAAAAGCAGTTTTGAGGCCCCATGTTGCCTGAAGAAGCAAAGGAGATACCACTGTATGTACCTGCGTGCACTTATTCTCTGAGACTTAGTGTAATGATGAGGGACAATGATTGAGCAACTGACTGCACATCAAGTCAGGCCCATGGCTTGACTGACCCCCCAGTAAGTCTGGCTAGATGTCTATATTGTAGCGATGTTGGCAGTTTTGCTGTTTATTCGTTTTTTGGTTGGTTGATTGGGGGGTTTTTTTGTTTTGTTTTGTGGTGTTGGGTGGGGTTTTTTTGGGTTTGGTTTCGATTTTTTTTTTGTAGTGAATACAAGTATTAATTCCTAGGGATTGAGGAAATGGCTGAAAAATGTTTTGAAAAAGTTAAATTCTAATAGCCAGCGAGCTGTCCGCAAACTTGACCTTAAACTTGTATGGATCAGCTGAATCTGGAAGGGACCATTCACCATACGTAGTATTTAAAGGGTTTCATTGATTTTCCAAGTTGTTTCCCCCCTATCCCTCAATAGTTCTGATGCAACTGCTTCTGATTAGAAAGTTGGCCCTTTCAAGGGATACTGCCCTGTTCACAGATCTCTTTCTGAAAAGAAAGAACTTTCTTTTCTTAACCTTAGATTGTCCTTGCTTTTATGATATACGGTGTTAAATTGAAAGTAGCTAAGATGTATGAGCAAGAGTGACTTTTTTTGGAGGGGAAGTATTTTTCAAAAACTGCCAAAAGCTAAAATTCACTGAAGTCACAAAAAGTTTTTTCCATATAGTTATTTCCTTACACATTTTCTTTATCTTTGAACTGAAAAGAATAGCAATATTACTCTGATTCCAAAGTTTTGCAGTTCATTGATACCACAAAATATCATTCAAATTACATACAAGAGGTGTGCAATTATCTTGCTTGGTAAAACAGGCTTCAGAGCAATTTTCCACTGGTCTATGTACATAATTGCATTTAACTATTACATTGCTAAAACTCACTTTGAACACTGCATTTCAAAGGAACTTAATAACTCTTTCAAAACAAAAACGTTCCAAAAATTTGAGTACTGTGATGGCACTACACTCTGTTTGATTCAATGCTCTGAACAAAGAACTCTCAGTCCTCCATAAAGGCTTAATCAAATGTTCTGCATTGTGGACAGGAAGAGGTACCTCACTCCACCCTGCACAAGACATCCTTTCTTGTAGAAAATAGTTTAATATTTAGAGATTGAGCCAGAAGGAAAGGCTCGGAACAATCCTTTACTTCACTGGTTGGGTAATTAGTTAGTTAGATATGAGGCTCCTTGATTTCAGTCTTTGTCACAGACAATGTTCATTTAACCCTTTAAAATGACAAGAGGCCTTTTGATAGCTCAAGGGTAGGGTTATGGTGTAATGACTGTTTTTAGAGAATCTGAGCTAGCATTTCTAGGCTATGTGAACATACAATTTTTTCCTAGGTGTGTTCAGGGTTTTGTTAACCCATTCCACAAGCTAGACAGACAGGTCTCTTGTCCTACCATCCCAGTCATAAATTTACCAAATTGCATCATTAAATCAAGTAGGTCATTAGCTCTAGCCACTCCTCTGGGAATGCAGTGGCAGCACCCCTGAGGGTTAGGAGCCATTTCATAATTTACAGCCCTAATTAATTAGTACTGGTTTATGCACTTTTACTCGTGCACCAATATTAACTTCTGATTGAATAGATAACTTCCATTCCCAAAGTTTTTCACTCGTTCCTCTCTATGCATTCATGTTCTTTTCTTACTTTTATTTTTTCTTCTCTGAATACTCTCTATCCCAGAATCCTCTTGCCTTGGTTTGCAACATAGGTGCTATGTTCCATTGATTATGTTGATGGACCATTTCTGTGCTAGTTGCAGCTTAAATGAGTCATTTTTTTAGGAAAGGTGATTGGACCTGTGTTTTGCCAGGGTTGTCTTGTATGATAACTTTAACATATCATTGTGTCTGTGAGAAATGGCTGTTACTTGTTATTTATGTATCTTCTTTGGTGCATCCCAATGCATGCATGGATCATTCCTACGCACTTTCGTTTCCTTCTTTGGATTAGCTAGGAAAAAGTCTGTTTTTTGCATAGCACTGAGTTTATTGCTTTCTGCTTCTTAGCAGGAGCTATTGCCCTCAGTGTTATCATCTCTCTGCCTGCATTATTGTGCTACTGGATCTTGTGTCCCAGCCTCAAATAACTCCAAAACCACCAAACTATCAGACACCGTTATTCCTGTCAGTTCCTAATTTCATCAGGTAAACAAAACAGAGAAGCAAACAGTCACATAAACATCTCCCTCAAGCTCCACCCAGATGAGATTAAGAAGGTAAAAAAAGATAACATTTCTAGGCAAAAGACAAATAGCTCTAAGTAAGAAGAATGACTGATACAATATACTGCATGGACAGTGGTACAGATGCAAACATATTCTTAGGATAACTTCCATAATGTCCCATAGAGATGTCCTGGCTTTAAACTGTGCAAACTTTCTACGTACTAAATGGAAAAATCACTATCCAAGCAGAAAATGTTCTTTTCCATAAGAACCATGGGGTAGAATTTCTCTTCTGTCAAGTTTTCTTTACAGAATTATTCATCTGGCCCTTTTTAGGCATATTTTCCTCAAATTAGATTAATCCTACCCAGGATGCCTGTACCTATCTTGACTAGATCTCTATCATCTTTAAAGAGAGTGAAAAATGACTGCCTGTCTGGATTTAGTTGAAACTTATTTTCTGTGTCTGGCTCTCCAAGACCTGTCTGCTTGCCTTTGACTCAGCTAGCTTGTATTTTTGTCAGGCAAATCACATTGTTACTGTAAAAGGAAAAGGAAGAAGTAAAAACTAAGCCTATTAAAATACAGTTGCCTCTGCCTTTTTCCAGGTCCCATTTGTCTACAAGTTTTTACATCTGTGTGATCTCAGGAAGAATGGTTTTAAAAAAAAAAGCTTATTTTCAATTGAACCTAATAAATACCCAGTCCTTAAAAGTGGTCTATTCTTTGTCTCATTTTATTCTTTCAGGGAAAGGTAGAAGAAGATACACATATTCACAGAAAAAAAAGAATTTTTTTACTGACGTTTCCTTTTTGCAAACATAAGGATGGAAGCCATTTTATAAGGCCTGAAAAAATGAAATATTGGGGCCCATGTTTAATCTCAAAACCATGCAAATTTGTCATTGTCAACATGTAAATGGACTGGGAGTAGAATGAGATTCAGCAGCTTTGTTCTAACTGTATGGAACTCAAGAAGCTGTTTATCTGTGTTTCAGAGCTATCTACATGCATTTCACAGCAGTCAGTATAGGTATTTATATGTAGAGCATCTACAGGGCTTCACATTCAGGTTCTTTGCAGACTCCTTATTCGCAGTTTGGAGGCTCTTAATATTTCTTTGTATGATGGGAAAAAAACGTAGATAAAGTACTAAAATAACAGTTGGATGCTATCAGTTTGAACTCATTCTCTATAATGTTTCTGTTAATCTAAGATTTTAAATATAAAATCCCAAAAAAATCTTTTAAAAATTGGGATATTAAAATTCTTGTTCATATTGATTTTTTAAAGAATATTTTTCAGTAGAAGAATAGATAGATGGATGGCATTTTGGGTAATCAAAATGAGAGTTTTGCTGTTAATTAACCCTTAGCTCTGAAGCTTGAACTATGGTGTGGAGTGTTCTGTACAAAGTGTGGTAATGTATATACTTTTCAAAATATATCATATGTCCTGTTGTCAGTATCATAAATTCTAGACCATTGCTAATACTACATCACTATTTTTCAGAAACATGTTAAAGAAACTTGCAAGTTCTGGGAAAGCAATCTCTACAGGAAAATATTGAGTTTACTTTATGCAAGTATGGGGAAACAGGGAGCTGTATCTTTCTTTCATAAATGGTCTGAAGCTATTCTACGCTTCCATTGTTGCTACACCCTCAGGCTTCTCACTGCAGGTCTTCATACAGCAGGTTTGATTTTTATCTTTGTTTCTGATTCATTCCTAAAACCACCCTAATCCAGCTGTAAATAGGTCATTCAGCCTAAGCAGTCAAGGGTAGCTAGATTTTATTGTAGATGTATCGCTGCTTCTGCAGTGTTGACTCCAATTAATTACTCTTAATATTTCTCTACAGAAACTTCCAGGCTTACAAGCCAGCCTGCGGGCAGGGGGATCATCTCATCTAACATGGACTTTTAGCAACCAGATCTCAGGCCTAAATCAGTGTTTTGTGCATCAGTGTTGTACGTGAAGGTCTTGTAGGCACTTACTGTCATGCTAGTTGAGATAAGAAAGTCACCATTTTACAACTAGAAAACTGAGACAAGCAAACATGAAGTCCCAGATCCTCAATGGCACTTAGACCCTTAAAAAACCTAGCACATCCTTTTTACTCTTTTTACTCTTTGGCAATCTAAAACTGAATAGAAAATCTGTGGAAGGACTATTTCTTCCATCCTGTGACCACTGAAGCACTCTTCCTGTTTAGGCCCTCCTAAAAGAAAGAAACAAAGCAAAGGACTCAGCAAGGTTCTCAGAATAATATTCCACATAATTTTGTGTGAGTCTGGAGGTTTTTCAAGCTTGTGTAACAGGTAGTACTCTTGCTCAAAAAAAAAAAGCTGAATATCTGCTTGAGGCACACAGCCAAGAGTCTTAAAACACTGATCACACACTACCAGCTGCAGGCAATCATGTGGGTATCCCCAGCTCCCTGAAAATGATAACCACACTGTGGTGGTGTGTGTCTATTTCTGTCTGCAGAGATGTGAAAGTGGGTTAAGAGCACACAGTACTTCTGTCTATATGTATTTGCCTTTCTGTTCATTGAAGTTTGTAAGCCTACAGATAAAATATTATGTTTTTTTAAAAAAAGTCACTCCACAGAGCATATGAACATAATTTTTCATATTTTTGTACACCATGTAAGAGAACTTCTGTAATAAGAATTTACTACTTTTTTTCTTGTTATTACCTCTTCCATTCAGAACGAAGACAACAGATAGAACCCATGGAATGGATTACTTCACATTCACTAAAGGATCAACGACTGGACATGCCACCTGCACACTGAGAAACTCACACTGGTTTTGGATACAGGCCTATAAACCACTGGCCTGAAATGACATTGTGTGTTTGGGTGTTCTACCTCCAACCTTTTTCTTTTTCAGAGACAGAAATGGGGAAAAGAAATGAAAGGAGACAGGAAGCCGGCTAGAGACTGATCAGTGGTTAGTGAGAGGAAATGGCTATTATAAAAAATTACCACTTCTGAGTCAACAGAATGTGTTAAGGATCATACTTGTCAGAATGACTGTTAACAGGGAGTTTTTTAACCTTTATTTTCAATAAGACATTTTTGCAAGCGAATGCCCTACAAGACCCTCAACAGTAAGTTTGCCCAGAAGTGCTCTAATTAACTGTACCAAATGGTCTGCTGCATCATCAAGTTAATGCTTTCTATCTGGCTGTTCACTGGCCATCATGTATCATTGTTCAGCGAATGACAGCAGTCAGGTTATTAAAGGTGTAGATATTAAATTAACAACAGTGGTAAACATTGTAGCTGTACTTCACATCTCAGCAGAGCCAATGAAGTGGATGACACTGAATCCATGCTGATATGCTGCTATGACAGATGGGCGTCATTTAACACAATACATCAGTGGGCAACCCACGTACCACAGCTGTCCTCCACTAAATGAATTAGATCAGGGTAATTAATCTAAGGCAGAAAGTATTACTAAAGTGGGTCCTAAGCGAAATTAGAAAGGAATAAAATATCCTGTTAAAAAAGAGAAGGGGAAAAAAAAGAAAAAGAAAAAAAAAGGCTCAGTGCAGCATGAGTGCAGAAATGATTGCCAAGTATTTTAATTCCACACAAAAAAGACAATGCCTATCTCCTTGTGTGAAGGAATATATAACAAATACCTTTTGTTCTCCAGTATTTTATCATAATCTCTTTTGTCACTACGTGCAACAATGGAGGCAATAACAACAACAGCAAGGGATCACGACCAAGAGATATATTTGACACAATACTCTAATGCAAGAAAATCCTATCACCTTTATTACTTACATGTACTGCTGAAGGAAATACTCCTTTTTACAGATCCTCTGCTGATATTCATTGACCTGTTTAATTTCTATGACATTTTATCTGAGGGATTTTTTATTTCTGGTTTTGACCAGGGGGGTAACTATAATAAAAATCTGCACTATTTCCTTTCCTTTACAGAAAATGTGTAGTATTTCAACATCATCATTGTTCTCTTCCACTTCCCCCACCTGTATCGGGTCAAAAAAAAAGACTACAGAGAATGACCAAAACAAGTTTCTATGGCTGTCATGCCAGTTGGTTACAAAAATATTTCAACATTTTTTATTATGCATTGATATTGATGTTCATTATGACTACATTGCAAGTTGGTTTTTTATTAAAAACAAAGCAATGTTGTGATTTGTATTTGAGATCATAAGCAGTTTAAATACCAAAGGCTTAAAGTTAGGATATGTCGATTCATGCCTAAATGTAGCCAATTTAAAGAGCAGTTTTAGAAGGGGAAGTTCAACAAAGAACTGCAGCCCTGAAAATTTCATTGTTAGTCTTGCAGGTTCTGTATTAATTCCGTTCCACTTCATTTAGCGTATGACATCTGCAATGGAAAATTTCCCTAAAGAATGTCTGTGACAATGGCAAGCATTGATCAAGCGTCATGTACTCACTTGATTCTGTCAGCTCACTTGCAGCTTCCTCTTTATTCTTTTCCCTTTGTGTAAGAAAGCCATCATCCTTCGAAACACTTCCTTCTCTGTAGGTAGAGACTGAGATTTGCTACTAGTTTTAACCTGTAGGGATAAAGGGAGACTGGTAACAAGAATTATTTTGGGAATAGGTATTATAGCAGTGATTATGTTAGACTGGTGTAATGAAAACATATACTGCTACTAGGCTGGTGTGAAACTACAGGCAACTACTGAAATGTATTGATTTTTATGATATCGTGATTTAAAAAGAAGCCACAGTATGTGTGGGAACTCTTCAGTGTATTTTAAAGTGCATCCAAATGACTAAATACATATTTACTGTTTTTTGAGTATACCCTCCATTGTGAAAAAAACCTTATTCTCTCTGAGCATTACAAACACTTTCTCTTAGCCTCTCCACACTGGTAAACCAGACTAGTCTTATGAAAAGATTATATGGCATATGCTTTGAAATTCCAGTATAGCACATGTGTTTATTTCATGTGTAAATACTTTAAGAGTGACAGAATGACAGACGCTCAGTTATTTTTAGTTAACACTGGTACTTTTCCTAATTTTGTGTTACTTTTTCTTCTGTGGCATCATGAAAAATGTCCATCCAACCCACCAGTACTATCTTTTACTAATTCATTCCTGATTTCATTATTGCATCCTCCTCCTTGTGTTTCTTGAAACACATTTTACTGCCATGCACAAAACCTAACTGCTCAGATCAGCTTTTTCCCTGTAGCCTTGAGCATGTAACCGATTTCCTCCTCTTTTAGTTTCAAGATGCAGCATAACTCTTGTCTGTCTAGTTTTATGCTTGTGAAATTTTCCTTTGCACAGATAATCATGACATGCATTCCCTGACCAAAGGGACACTCCTATTTTCTTGTCTTCAAGTTTTATTATTTTCTGATTCCCACCAGAAAATCAACCAGATAACATTGGCTGAATCAAGCAGCATGTGGGGTTTTATGATGCCTTAGAACCTATGCAATATGTTTTGAACCCACTCACACATGGTTTCTACATGTGTGATATCAGTTTTATCCTTGTACACCTTCCATCACTGATGTCTTGTTTTTCATTACTTAATTCATATAAAAAACCTAAATATTACAGTTCTTTGAGATTCAAGGTCATATGCTCCTAGGGTTTTAGATACAGTCATTGCTATGATACTGAACATAAACACAAATAAAACATAGATTGCAATTAAACTAAATATATAGAATATGTTGTCTGTGAATTTTGGGGAAAACAAAATGTCTTCAGTTTTCCTATATTACAATTGTTCTGACTTGCAGAAACCTTTATGTTCATGAAAGGAATATCCTTTCCCTGAAATTATGCCTGCAATTAGGTGAAAAAGTTATATATGTTTCTTTGTTGCATGAGACACTGGGAACTGAATTGAAACAATAAATTCACTCTGTGTAGATGAACAAAAAACTTCAGATAGACGTAACTTCAGTTTCTTCTTATTTGAAGCTGAATTGCTAGCTTTGAGATGAAATGCTACAAATATCACATTACTACTGTCTTCTCTGACTCGCCTTCCAGAAAATTATCCATTTTTTCCAAACCTTTGAAAATTAGCATCTGTAACAAAGTATAATCAGCTACATTGCAGAAAAACAACAAACAACAAACAAAAAAAAAAACCAGGCATAAACTAAGTTACAAATAAATGATGATTTATCAAGGTGTCAGATGTCATGTGGTGATACATGAACCACAAAGATGTAATGGTTCAGCTTGCATACTCATTGAAATGCTTGATCTTCATCAGCAATATATTCCTATAGCTTCTTTGGAAAATGACTGGAAAATCTTAGAAGAAACAACTGCCACTCTGCATGCTCCACAGTCTCACAGTGCCCAAACTTTCTGATGCAACTTGTCAGAAGTCGTCTGAAATGTCTAGAGATGAAGTTTTTACCTCCTGTGCTGACTGCATTGAAATTTGGAAGATGGTAGTTTTATGAACTTTATTAGATGTTCATGCAGTATCCAGCATAAAGGGTTCATTATCACTGTAGCCTTTAGTTACTTTTACAACTTGATAATTAATAATGAATATAACAGTTATTTTTTATGAATACAAAAGTTAATGTTTCTCTTAATATCTTAATATGGCTTCTTTTACAATATAAAATTGCAGTGCTTAGACTACAAATGCTAGAGAAGACATGGACGTACCATCTCAGGACAGAAGGAGATTGTAGAGGGATGAAATAATATATTATTGCACTTTTTTCTTGTCTTTTAAAAGAAATAATGACAGTATTATCAGCACTGGTAAAATCTGTTCTGTGGACTGAATTCCTCTGTTTAACTACAAAACACCTTCACCTAAGACAAAAGCAACTCTTTTCATAAGATTCGTCAGTCCCACAAGGGATTATCACAAAAGACAGAAAGTACAAATCATTCTTCATTACCATGTAATTCTATATAGAGTTTGCTGAGTCAACCCAGAAAAGGTTACAATGTTATGTGAGCAATGATCCACAGGGAATAGAAGAACTAATCAGAATACGATCACATAAGATTTCACAATCAGGAGATGATAACATCTCAAAACTACTGACTTCAAAGGAGGAAAAATGACTTCAAATGGCCTTGCTAAACTTCCACCGCAATCTACCTAGCTTTTGAGATTGCACTTCAACTTTTCTTCCTTCTCTTCTTCACCGTCATCATTATTCTTACTTTTATATTGTATTTTCCATATGGAACAAGAGATAGTTTCTCAGCCTGCAGTTCCATGAGGAAAATATTTCTTAATCTGATTTATAACAAAGGTCCTCCTATTATATAATCTCCAACCTACATTTGGAGAGAGAAATTTGTCGGCCAGTATTTTCAGAAGGGTATGAATCATGAAGGCACTTTGTTTATTAAATGTAACTGTAAACATTTAAGTTCAATTAACTATGGGAAATGCTGAAAATTTGCTTTGTAAGAGTAGGGCTGCACAGCACAATGGAAAATAATTAGTTTAGGATCCATTTTCAATGTGTATTATTTAATACACTATTTCAGGTTTCTAAAATATCTCCCTATATGTGCATAACTTCTTGAAATGCCTGCTGTATAGAAACAGAAAATTAAACTGAACCAAACCATTGTCACTATTTCAGAAGCTTCACTGCACTTAGTAAGTATTCTGGGTTTTCTCTTATTGAATCTATAGAGTATTTCTAGACAAGTAGTACCACAATAACACTCCGCATCAGGCTTATGTTAAATCTTTATTAAGAACTAAATAATATTTTCACTGACTTCCAGGTAACCTCAAAGATTACAAAAGGCTTGTTTGGCCCTAAATCTCTTATCAGAAAATGTCAGGTTAAGTGGTCACAACCCTCTTTTTTCCTGACCCAGTTTGATGAGGCTAATTAATGCCAACATTAGCTCTCAGCAGTCTTTGCAATTTTAACAATTGTAAGTATGGTAATGCTGCTGCAAGGCAAGTGCAGAGAGGTGTGACTACTTGTGTCCTTTTCCCTTCCTTACACACAAGTGTAGAGCCAGTCTCAGTAAATCTGTGCAATATATTTTATCAACCTTGACACAAAAACTGTGAGAGTGGGTGTTTCCCTGGAAAAGAATACTTAGTTCCTATTGGAGATGCATGTGTTTTCATTCTGGGAGATCTGGTCCACATATTTTAGTCCCTGTGGTGGGTAATCTATTTTATTACGGGGGGGTGTGAATAAAGCTCACCTAATTTTCTGCTGCAGTGCATCCTTCTTGTTTCTATGTCTGTGGAAACTAAAAAGCTGCCTGCTGGGCTAGGTCAGCTCTGCTGTACTGAAGCTTGAGGAGAGAAGTATGCTGGAAAACAAGATATAAGGATAAAAAAGGGTCAGGAAAGATGAATAAACTAATCAGAAACAAATACTTTAGTCACCTTTATTCTACTCAGGAAGGAGATAAGTAACTCAATGTTCTTGACTGTCAACAATTATCAGGTCTTATTATTTTGTAATTTATAATACTGTAGATCTCAGATAAATCTTCAATAGCAAGTAAAGAAATAAAAACTTTGTTAAACAGAAACAGGGGGACATTCACCAGGTTCCAACTCCTACATTTTTGAGACAAAAACAAATATTAAATTGAAGCCAAAGTATACAAGGCTGCAGGGTTTTCCATTGGGTTTTATGGGCTTTGAATCAGGCCGCTGATGAACAACTTCTTTCTTAAGGAATTATTTTCTCAGTCCTTTTCCTCTACTCATACCCATTTTCTGTCCCTATTTTCTTTAAAAAAATCGTCTCATATTTCATTGGTGTGCTTTCTGGTCCACTGAAATCCAACATTGGAATTAGAATTGACAGAAATATTTCATTGATTACAGTGAAACTGAATGTTGCTAATCACAACACTTTTATTGAACTAGTTCTGTATGTTTCAATAGAAACAATTCAGCAAGAAAATTCTACTAGGGTGAAAATGAGTATGGATCTGTCGAAGTTCTTCACACAAAAAATGAGGAAACTTGTAGCAAAGAATTAAAACTTCATAGTTTATATCAACAAGTGAAATATACTGCTGAAATGATCCTCAGCATTATTCAGAAATATAAGAACATGATCCTCGCTGTTATAAACTGTCCCCAAGAAATTTCTATTCTCTGGTCACTTACATTGCTGGAACCACACTAGGCGTAAATTGCCTGTAGTTAATCTTGCTAACAAAATTTTGGCAATATGGTATTATTTTGCACTCAGCTTTGAATGGCACCATAAGTTAGAAAAGCAGTTGAGTTCCTGAGTCACAAAGCTGTTGCAGAATTTTTCTCTTGATTTATATTATTGGAAATGAAGGAAAATATTCTCAATAATAATTTCTGTAAATGAAGACCTGCAGATAATATACAAAATGAAAGACTGTCAGATAGAGTTAATTTTAAATTGAGGAAACATGTATCTAAAAATAAAGAAATTCCACTTCCACAGCAAGGTCTCACACTTCAATACATTACCCTATAGATATCCCTGTTTTAGACAGTAGCTAACACAGCTTTCAAATACGCCAGTGAGTATTTAGCTCTTGCTGTTTTAGAATGGTTTGAAATAACAAGAACTTTATTCACTAAATATTTCACAAAATGGAGGAGAAAGAAAGGAGAATATCTTCTTCTAGGAGACAGGAGCATAAAAAAACAATGGCTGAAGCACAAAACAAAAGAAGGCACACTAAGACTAGCATGTTAATTGTATCACCTGCCGCAGCCCAAATGTCATTAAAGTTACTGTGGACCCCAATCAGAATTTCAAGGTATGAATATTACACAAAAATTGTGAAAGTCCCCTATCTGACTTAAATAGCCTACAATCTATCATTAAAAAAAAGGCTAAACCCCCTTGGAACCCCTAAAACCACATCATCCTCCACTCCTAGCAGTTGTCTCAGAATGAAATGAGATATAGTTCCTCAACAAAGTGAACGGATCATATTATACATTACAAACCATCTGGCTTAACTTCACCATCAATATCCTTCCTGCAACCCTATGTAGCCCTTCATCCTTTTCCTACAGGGATTTCCACTTTTAGTTTAAATGGATGAAATTTGCTCTCATTTCTGTTGCTGAGAGTTTTGCAGTTAGTAGCAAGTGAAAACCTGGAATTTCAATTGGTGTCTCTATGCCCCCCAATTCATGTCCTCTGATTCACATGAGCAATTCTCTTATGAGATAATTAAATGAGGCGAATGAGAGTCTGCTCTGGTCTGTTCATTGGTTCTCAGACTGAAAACATCAGCGTGTAAGACTACCTGGCACTAGCACAGACAGAGCCACCTATTGCTCCTGGCCACAAGTACTTTCATACATGGAGAAATGAAGACTCCTACTGCTTGTCTGGAGGGCTTGACAGTGTCTTTTTAAGCTTTGAACTAAAAGACAGTCCAGGTATCTAGGTGCAGAAGGAAGGAAGTGGCTGAAGCAGATGGCAAGGTTGGGTCCACCAGATCACCCCAGAGCTTAGCACCCAGGTGCCTCTCACTGTGGGTTTGTAAGCTGATTGGTGGGCTGGTGCTTTGTATCCACTCATGAACTATCCCTGGAACTCTCTATCCTTTCAGCTGTATGGGGCAAGTGTTTTGTAGTCCTTCAGCCATTTGAAGACTCTGAGTGCCCTACAGAGAAATTCTCCTGTTCCTTCGTATTAAATAACACTATTAGCATCACCTTCAAATGCCTTGTACTTATTCTTCAGGGGAGAATTGTGTGCAGTAAAGCATCCAGCTGTGCTAGGCATTTGGCATTGTTTTCCAATGTACACACTGCTATTTTTTTATGTAGAGTTGGCAAAGTTGAAAAAGTGTGTGTTGACCTGGTCATTTCCTCACAGACAACACAAGAGAAGTTATTTTTTCAGGAAACAATTACACAAGGAAAGGGCAACGGCTTTTCTGACCCATTCTGGTAAGGCACTTCATTCATGTTGATAATGGAAAGAAAGCTATGCAGCATTTGTGTGTTGGTAGCACTTGAATCATTGGTGAAGGTATGGTGTGAAGTGATAAGAGAGTGGATGAAATAGATTCAGAAGAAAAATCATCAAAACATACTTTCAAACAGAGCTTTTAACAGAGTGTATTCCTGCATTCCCTTCTATAATTAACATTCAGTTTTTATCACCCTTATTTCTGAAGTCTAAATAAATGCCCCTATTGTGTGGCTTCTGGCTTATATCTTGCAGAACATATAGGTCCTAGTTCATCATTAAGAGCAAATCCTAATTTTACAAGCCATGTAAAGAATAAGGCTGCCCATGGCTATAATTGAGTTAGTGGTTTTTATCTCTCTACAGTCTGTTGGATGTCTCTCTAGTTATAAAACAAGCAATTTTACAAAGACCCTGCGGTGAATAGAGCAAGACTTTTAGCTTTCTAGTTATTTAGTTCCCTGTTTTCTCTGTGTTTTTTTTTCCAGAGGTATCAGATGCAAATTAGGTTTCTAGTTTCTCTTATCTCTTTGTTCCTTCCAAAGCTCAGATTGATAGCTTTAAAGAGATCAAAGTCAACTTTCAAATGTATCCCAAATTGATAATCTCCAGACTATCAGACACCTTGTACTCAGAACAAAAACCTAAAATCCATAATGACATGAGCATGGTAAATATGGTTCTTCTGTTAGACTAAGTGAAAGTAGATTATACATGTTTTTTAGACTTCAAAGGCCTGTCCTTTCGGTTGAGTTTCTTTAAGGTCTCAAAGGCACTGTGCACTTCTTTTTGTGTAGGAATAATAAGACACACTGCAGAAACAACTTGAGAGTATCTTTTCCTGCTAGCATTACAGTTTCAAAGATAAATGGACAAAATATTTTTAAGAAAAGAAAAGCAGGAGCATTTCTAGCTTATTTAATATAAATATAGAAGTATAACTTGTATGAAAACTAGTTTGTGCTTCATATCTGACTGCATAAACTGTGTTTTGTTTTAGATACACTGACCAAACAGGTTATCAAAAAGAGACATAAATGAAGGGCCCTTATATTCTCTTCCTTTGCCAATAAAGATGAAGGAGAAAAATGCACATCTCCGATACCGTGCAAAATTTGCAGGTCTAATCCACAGCCAGTTCCCATTGACACTAATGAACAAAGACAATATTTCCTAATGTTGATATTTTGGACAGAGCTGCCTGGTGCAACTACAGTTGGGACCCACAGAAAGTTGCATGACCAGGGACATGTCAAAGCCATCCATGCAGATCACACATATCCATGCTCCATCACTGCAGAGCGGCTCTCCAGCATTGGCAGGGCAGCTGGCAGGAAGTCATGTTGCTTTCTGGCTGGCATCCAGCAGCTCTTTTCTGTGCTCCGGTGAGCAGACTGTAATAACTAATCCCAGGTTTAGGGAGAGGTTTTAGTATGCATACTATGGGAAAAAGTGCCAGGAAGAGATACATCCTTCTTCCAAGAGTGCCTCTGATTTTTTTTTCACCCAACACTTGTTTTGGAGTGCTCAAAGGCAGATGTTTGGAGAGGAAACAAATATTTTGATCCTTCCAACTGTCCTTCTTTTCTCTTCCAAAACACAAGGATGTCTGTGTGTATGTGCATGTGGGAGAAGGAAAAGAATGCTATTGTTCAGCATCGATAAATACTTCGTGATTTGTACATAAAGGTATTTGCGTAGGATAGTGCATGGTAATCTGTTTACGGGCTAAGAAAGAAATTATTTCCAAAAACCTATCTTCCTGGTATAGTACCAGGTGACAATTTGATCCTGTACATGCTTACAAAATATATGTTCTGCTATTCTCTGTGTAGTGCTGGAACACTGTGTGTTTCCCTTATGGGAAGTCTACTCTGATGCAACAGATCTTCTCAGACAGCACTTCTGTGAAATATCAGAAACTCCACACAGCACTAAAGTTAGAAGAAATAGAGAAGTTTGAGTGTTTTTACACTTTAAAAACTCTTAGAGAAATATATTGTGAAAATACTAGATTGTCACAAGAATTCCCTTCATTGAATAGTAAAGAAGCAGCAGTAAGGGTGTGTCATCCTCATGTTGCTGATTGCTATGTCCCAGCTCCCACTTCTAAGGACAAGAAAGTGCCTAGGTCTCTCTAGTGAGAGCAGCTGAGACTGCCAGCAAAGGTGAAAATCATTGTCAGTTGTCATTACTTGGCATGTGTTATAACCTAGGTCTAAATGGAAAAATACCTGAGAATCAGTGACTTGTCCGTATACGCTGAAACTAATTTGTGATCATAAAGTCATTTGAATAAAAGCTGTACCTATGCCATACTGAAGAACGTAATCCAAAGAAATTAGTACTTCTGATTACCTCTGGAATACAACTAAGCCTTAAAGAAAAGTTGAAAGATGAAGAGCCAATAGTTTTGTTTTCAGCACAAAAGTGCATTGAAGTAAAAAAGAGGGAAAAGAAGGAGTAAAACCAATAGAAAATACAGCAGGAGTAATTTTCTCACTCACCACTGCCTTGACAAGAATAAAAGTCTGCTCCACGTGGAGTCCTTTACAGTCGGCCCCTCCTGTCACACTCCAGAGCTCTGCAGAATCAGAGAGGATGAATAAGGTGGGAAGAGGTGAGGAACTGAGCTCTCATTTTCTTATTCCAGATCTGCTGACATCTGTCAGCAGTTACACAGGTGGGAAGAAGGGAATATATCTTGGACCTTGCCAAAATGGCTCTAAAACATCATCAGTGGGTTTGCTCTGCTGGTTCCATCTGTCTGTGCCTCAGTGCACATGCAAGGTATTTTTAAGCCACCTGCTGTTGATGCAGTGGTTTCTTTTTTGGCAGACTGGCATTCACACTTGTAAGATCAAAGTATTGATCAGAATTCAGTGGCAGGCTTAGTATTATACCTAAACCTTAAGTTGCCTATCTAGATTGCTATTACACTAATCCCTGATGGGCTGGAACATTTTCTGCAGTATTCATTTTTCACCACAGTGACACTACTATTATAACTATGGATGAAGCCTTTGATCATAACAACATTATATTAACAATAGGGACTTTTTTTCTATACTCACTCTCAACTAGTACTTGGACAGAGATAAACTAAGGAAGGTTGAACTAAACAACACTTTGTTCCTTCTTTCTTTTATGTTAGTAAAGAAAACAGAATTGTGACAGGATGTTAATGCATTCACAACAGAAATTATGATGTGTGTCATCAAACACTTGAGTGTTTGCAGTAAAAAGAGGAGAGGAATAGAACTGTGAAAGTTCTAATTGTTGTGTCTTTCAACTATTGCAGTGCCTATTGTGCAAACTGAGAGTTTACTCAAATAGTTTTTTATCATTGATAATTCAATTTTTGGTGTTTTGAGAAGGATAGGTAAGAACTCAGTGTCAGAGGAAGAGCTTCAAACAGTAATTTAGAATTCTAATACTTTCTGTATTTTTCTGTTTATTTGAGGCATCACTCATTGCTTCAGTGAATGTTTTGACAGTGATTTAAAACTGGAAACAGGATTTAGCTTTTACTGCACAGGGATTCTGCATTCTGTCAAGCATTTTCAGTATTGAATAAATAAATCTGGAATGTCAGATTGTATGGTAAATTTACCACTATCATTATGAAACAGAGTTTTCTTCACTTGTAGTACTCCTTCTTCCAAATATCTTATTCAAAATTTTCTAAAAATAACAAATTTCAGGAAATATTTTGAATATTTCCAAGGGAAAAAAGATACAAGTATATTTCTGCCCCTTCCCCCCCCAAAAAAAAACTTCATACAGTGAACGAAATTCAAGTAAAACTTTGTGAATTCTCTGTTTGCTCTAATATATACAAAAGTTTTGGGTGATGTAGATACTTGTGTATGTATACATATATGTCTGTGTAAACCAACTAAGAAAGAAAATGTAAAATTTCAATTATTACCATTTCAATATTTTAAAAATAAAATTAATTCATTTCAAAGTATTGTTATTAATTTAGTTTGATATCAAGAAGTGAGAAAAAATGTTTAGGAGACTGAGAATACAAGTATGTATGAATACATGACTATAAATATTAAATATTTGAAATGAGATATATTTAACTGCTGGAAGAAAACAATAAGGCTTCCCCAGCACAATTAATTCAAAGATAAAATTATACTTGGGGACACACTTTCTATGAAAGGTTACCATTGCTTATCCCAAAACTTTCCATGACAAGGCAAGACATAGTCTACAGTTTACCAGCTTTCAGCAAATAAAGTTGCTGTCAGTAACATTATCAGATGTATTTTGAGTTTATGTTACTTTTTAGCTTAGTTGTCCATCTTTGATTGTATCTGCTTGGAAATCAGGAGCCAGGAAGAACTGTTTCTTAGGGCGATCTTCTTCACTAGCTTCCAGCCAGTTACAGCTTTGCTTTATCTGTAACCTCTGTGGTACATAATGTAGCACCCTGATATCTGGGAGGACACCTACATAAAACAAAGGACTAAAGGCATAGCTCACTGTCCTTGTGGTAGAAAACTCACCAAATATTTAACCTAAAGAGGTCACAGAACATCAGTCCTATTCTAACTTGAGGTCATCTATTCTTCTTGGTCATAATAGATTATTTACATCTTTGGATCTCCCCTAGTACTTTGTTAGTACACACTATTGTTAGCTTACAGTAGTGAGACTCCAGAGCAAATAAACTGGTCCTGTGGTAAGCATTACGGTATGGGCATTGCTAATTCTTTCTTTCCTTCTGTTAAGCAGAAAACAGGCTTGACTGCCCTCAAAACAGCGGCAGCATTGCAATGTGTGAAACACTATGAACTTTATGTGCTAACTCTCCTGAAGAGCTCTGGGGGCAATGGGTATTACAAGCAGGTAGACTAGTTGTCAGAAGAGCCTTCAGAAGAGTCCTAGTGCATCAACAGCAATTAATGCAGGTGGTATTTTAGACAAGGGAGCTAATGAGCTTTAATATGCATGCAGGTGAGAGAGTGCTGAATCAGTAGAGCCATTAATGAACCTATGACAGCCTAATTAGCTACAATTTAAAATCTATGGAATCTAATCAGAAGAGCTGAACGCTGCTGCAAATCTGTGTATGAATGAGTCTTTCTAAATACTCCAATCTGTTGCTTAGTCACTGATTGATAGTAATTGCTTTTTTTCCTCTATTGTGTATAGGAAAATGCCCAATTTTGTTCTGACAGAGGAGGACACAACATTGAAGTTAAATGCCTGAGATGTTTGACTGCTTAAGTTTTAATCAGGAGATGTTTAAAAAAAAACCACAGTAAAATTAATTCCCAGCTCTGAATATAGATGATTAAAAATACACTACCAACTTTTCATGTATTTGGCTGGCTGAGATTATATGCTAGTTAATCAACTCCAAATAGCTTATATGAAATTAAAGATGGAACTACAGCTGAAGTGGCATAAAATACACATATTAATATAAGAACTTCTTAGTATAGGAATTTTATTAAGCTCCTTAGATGAATGATTTTTAATACAACTTAAAAAGAATCTTTCTATAAAAGGAGAACAATAATATCTCCTGAATGTTATTAAAAATCTCAAAAATAATAAGAAACCTATTATGAACATTGTATTTTTCTTTTCCAAAATCACTATGGGAGAAAGAACAGTCGTTAGTGCACAGTAGGGGAAATACACAACATGACTAAAGAGTATGGCCAGTATTTTCAGTGAGGTATAAAGTAGTCTAAATGAAGGTTCAAACACCTGAAATGCTATGAAATTGTCTTGAGGGCTCAGATCCTACTACTTCATTCAGATGAAATCCTGTAAGAATTTTCCTTTACTAGCCAGCTAGCTACCTCTTATAATAGTACAACAGGCAGATAGATATTAGATTAGTGAATAGGAAGTTGCTAAAGAAATTAGGATGCCTTTCTTTGGCCCAAGCCACCTATCCTTGGTATCCTTAGCAAACATTAGTAAACTTAGTACTGAATATGGGTATTAACAGGAACCTACAGGGAAAATAAAAAGATACATGGCTAACATTTTTAAATTATAAGTTCTGTGTCACTACTGACATTTTAATGTAGATACTAAGTATCTGAAAACAGAAATAGTGCAAAATAGAGCTTTTAGCTGTAGTTGATGCCCATGAACTTGGAACAGCTATTTATTGAAGCCTATGTGCACAGCAGGTAGACCAAGAAGAAAGAAATGCGGAAGGAGGACTTTAAAGACAATTTACACATTAAAGTTTGCTTCTTTCTTCATGTGATTCCATTAGGACATCTGATGCTCTCAAGATCCCTGCTCCCCTCCCTTGCCACCCTAGAGGTGAACTAGGAAATACCAGGGGGTAAGTACTGAATAGTATTTCTAAGGAGCTGTCAGCTCTGTTGCTTACTTCTTTCACTGCCTCAAAGTGACTGAATTTCAAGTAGAAATTGGTCAAGAAAATGACTTTATTAAATATTTTAAGCTTTCTCCCAATAACTTATGTTAAGGCTGTTTCCCAGAGTTAGCATAAAGAACTGCATTTTCAGCAAAGCAACTTTTATTGAAAGGAGGTCACACACATTTTCCTCAAGATGTTCTGCAGAGGTTAGTGAAAAGCTAGCAAGAAAAGGCTCTTTTGAGATGTTTGTTACCTGAAAAACTCTTGGAGACAAACACGGGCTTCAGGTCAGGTGTGGACTTTGAATCGCTATTTGTGAGTGTCTTTCAAACCAAGATGCACTCAGTGATAACATCTCTTAACAATTCTGAATGAAGAATAACACTGAGAGTATTGTCATCTGATCACAGACAGAAGAAATGCTGAAATTCATTGAATAAATAATTTGCTAGGAATTATTTTCTTGGCTGTAATCATCACTGCCACGCACACAAGTAATTTGCTGAAGCAGCAACATCAACTTTACTGCAGATGAACTTTGCTACGTTCTTTGGGTTTTTGAGATCATAAAGAGATATTGGAGTCTGACTTCACATATCCCAACTACACAATTTTCTTCTTTTGACAAAGTGAATAGCGACATCTCAATAGGTTCCACTTTATACCCATTTTTTACCTCACAGTTCTAGTTATTGAATTATACAGCAGGATGAAGACATAAATAAACATTGGGCTCAATCCTCAAGTTTTTATTCATGCAAATATGAACTGTTCTTGAATTATGTATGCAGAATAAATCCCTAAGAGGTTCACTATATTTATTTTAGTTTCCTCTAAAGCAGTGAAATGTTTTAATTTCATGAGCATATATGTTATAATAACCACATTGTCACACATCAGGCTTCAGTTGAGACTCATCTTTCTCTTAATTCTTTTGCTTTCTATGATTATATATATGCACATATATCTGTTTACATTCATGGAGGTATTTAGTCTGTATAAAGTGCATTTATTTTCCCCAGTTTTACAGTAATGTGACTTAGAATGCTCAGTTTTCACCTCGTCATTATTGCTAAGAACATAAATACTTTTCATGTCATTTTTTCCAGTCTTTTTTTTCCCTGCAAACAAACAGATCAGAGTTTTTCATCAATGTGATGAAAATTGTCTGAGCCGCATCAAGACTAAAAGGCCAGGGCCTGACTGCTTCTGGCCCTATAGTGGGGAAAGGCAGGGATTCCTGGAATAAATATTAGAGAAACATGTCTGAGAGTAGGGCTTTCCTGTTCTTACTACCACAAAAAGGCTGACAAGTTTGAATAGAAATTAGTATTGCCAGGTGAAGTAATGGAATATGAATTTTCTCTTTGTACAGCATCAGTATGCATGGTGGCTTTCCAAGGCTTGGCATGGATAAAGCAGGTAACTGATATAGGTCTCCTGGAACACAGCAGAATCATTTGCTACCCTAAGCCTGCTCCAAAACACAGAGAAGGTTTCAGGCAATCTAGATAGCAAAGGAGTTCTCAGGGTTGACAAGCCTAGCTCACACTAGTAGAATGAAAATCCCGGTGAAAGTCCTAGAGCTTGAGTATTTATAAGGATGAGGTTAATTTTACTTGCATATGATGCAATGGCCTGGAGCAAAGATCGTGAATGCTTCATCTTAGTGCAGTAAAGGTAGTTGCTGGTTGTTATTTGTAAAAAGTAAACCATTAGCTATGGGACTAACAGATATATTCAACCTTACACAGTCAATGGCAAAGCCAGGTTGACAATGGAAGGACTGACTCTGTTGTCACTTCCACCATGGTGTATCAGAACCAGCCCCACTGAGGTCAGTGTAATGACATAATAAGTCACAGTAGAATAAGGTTGTGGCACGTTCCTTCCTGGTCATTAGGCAGTCTTCGGCTTCTTAAAAGATACTATGCTTCCATGCAGCTTTGTGTACCACCCTCATACAGAAATATAACTAAAACTTGCTGCACAAGATGATGGATTCCAAGCAAAAATCGTGACTGGGCTAGAAAACATACTTTTAGAACAGCTCTATCCACCTCTTGAAAACAGGCTTTCAAGAAATAATAAAACTTAAAATATTTTTAAAGGCATCAGCTACGAAAGATGGTGAACTCACTGGTGTTTAAGCTTGAGGTAGCAGGGACCACTCGCATGTTTCTGTTTAAATGCATATCAGACACACTTGTTGAATGGGGCCAGGAAATATGACATTATGAAGAATGAAGCCATTGGTGAATAGAGCTGTCTTTATACTTATACTTTATATTAATGCAATACAAGCTATATAAAACCATTCTAGAAGGACTTCTTTATTTTTCCTTGTTTGAAAATATATTCATTTATTTTCACATAGTGGAAATTTTACTTTATCTAGTGTTTCTGGCTGGTGCATAGTTGAGTTAATTTATTTTAGGATGACTGGTAAACTGTTCTCTTTCTGTACATCTCCGGTGATGCATTTTTTAATAAATCAATTTAAAGTTGGCTGTTTCAGTATTTTTATTTCCTGCTGTGGAGATGAGGGCTTTAATAAACAAATTTTTGAAGTGGCTCTTTTTATATTTTTTCTCCTGTGTCCTGCTGTTAGAGTGCTGTAAGCTTGTTACATGTTCATTTGTTTTAAATAGCTACTGTTCCTTGTTTGTTTGTTTTTGAAATTATTCTCGTACATTAGCCTTCATTTTCAAAATTTCCTTTTGTACTCTAAATAAAACTGAATAGGAAAAGGTAGTGGAACAAACTTCTAAAAAAAATTGTTAGTATTTCAATTCACAGGAATAACTAACCTGAGGACTCAGTTATAATAGCATGCAACCATTCCATACCAAGCTACGTTGTTAAACCACTAATAGGTTCAGATCAAGTAATTTTGACTAAGTTTAAGCTCATTTTAATTACTTTGGTGTAGTTCACCACAGATCAAGTGATTACATAGACCTGTGACAGTTCAGCTGATTCATGGTAATGTTTCAGGATGTGCTAACTCAACCATGGGTTTGAATGCTGACACAGCAAATAGTAAATGCAGTAAAATATAGTAAAACTGTTCCTAAATTTATGTTCCATTGATTACTCTTTTGTTAATATGACACAATTTCTAGCAATGTTAACATATTTTGTGTCAATTTTAACTTTTTTTGACCAGTTTAATATTTCATTTTGTAGTGAAAATTATTATTTTAATCCACAAATAAAAATGGACTTAAAGGGTTGAATAATTTAGAATTTAATTTAACATTGCATACTAGTTTGGCAATTAATATGTATTTTGGGTAGGAATGAAAAACAGAGAAAGGCAGAGATTTTTTCCAGAAAAAAACCCAAAACTTCATGATTGATCAGAAAAAACACAGTATTTATTCAGTCCCACTAGCTCACTACCAGGATTTTTTTAGTAGCAGACCAGTGCTGTCAACCGCTAGGAGAATGAAGAGAACAGCACAGTGAGATCAAAACTCTGATGTGAGTATAAAGAGACTACTAGAGATGTACAACTGTGAAAACAGGGGAAAATCATATAGATTTGGAAAGATTACACTTCAGTCAACATAAGTTTCTAGATGGTTGATACACAGTTGAAATTAAAGATTTTGGCTCTCTTAATAGTCTCTGGAAATACAAAACAAAACAAAACAAAACACAAAAGAATCTCTGAAGTGTGATGTAGCCTAACCATTTCAGATACCTATCTTAGAATGGGATGATTGCTCTCCAGAGGTATCCCTCACTACAGAGAACACCTTGGTGTTTAACTTCTGAACAAATGTATTTATGTGAGACAAACCCTACATTTTAAAGCAATTGTGTGAACCTGGAGGCCTTCCATGAGAAACAAGAGCAGTTAAAGTCCCTAGTGTTGTCTAAGGCCACTTCTTAGACTAGGTCCATCTTCTATCTCATGATTACACCATTTCAGTCAATACAAATGAAGTTCTGGCAATACTGAACTGAACAGAAGCTTCAGTGTAGTTAGCATTAATAGTTGTTTTAGATGGTCAGTTTCACTGCTGGCTTTCAAGAGAGAGCTTGATTCAACTGTGTCCTGGTTTTGCTGGGATTGAATTGTAGAATTCCCTTTTAATGTTTCTGCAAGAGCCAGATTTCTGAGAAAACTGCAGCATTTGCTTTAATGAACACAAACTAGTAAGTTTTTTTTGTTTTCATTCTTGCCAGCAGATATGTTCACTTTTCAAGGTTTTCCCCACACCTGTGGTTATAGTTTCTTTTTTCTTTTGTTGTGTTTTCTTGTTTGTGGTGGATTATTTTTTTTCTTCTTTCTGCTGCACAAGAGAAAAGGGGAGAAGTGAAAGCCTGGGACTCTCTGAGACAGGTGACCCAGGACAGATGATCCAAGCTGACCAATAAATATGTAGCCTATCCCATAAATGTCACACTCACTAAAAACTGAGAAGTTTGCAGGGGGTGACCCTTTCCTTCTGCCTTCTTTTTCACCTCTTCAGTCTCTTCTTTTCTGCTTCATGATAGCAGGCCGTCTTCATTCCTGAGGCTTATCCCTCCCTTGTCATGTTTTTGTTGGTATACAGCCAGTGGCTGCTGTTTGTGTGCTGAGTATAACTTTGATTGTTTTATTACTGTTATTCCTATTCTTGTTACAATTAATTTGTATTATTATTATGTAAGTTTCAGTTGTTCTAATTATTAAATAGTCTTTATCTCAACTGACAAGTTATTTTTAATCTCCTGATTCTCTCCCACATCGCACTGGGGACAGGGCAGGGCGAGTGAGTGTACTGCATGGTGTTCTTGCTGCTTGCTGGGTTAAACCACGACAAACTGACTTCTGCCTCTCTGATGAGCAGTTTCTTTTGATGGATCATAATTTGCCTATTGAGGATGCACAGTCTGGTTTTATCAACATAAATAGTTATTGTGTAGTATATAAACCAGTCCTTGAACAGAAGTAGTCATAAACAGCAAAGTGATCTGACCTAACGAAAAGTTTTCAGGCACTAACTCTGTCCAGAGAAGACTAAGACAGAAAGGAAACTCCCTCACTGCTCGCCAGATACTACACAAAGACTTTGAATCAGAACATAAACATCAACCCTATCTATCATAAGAGTACACTCTTGCAGGCTAAGAACTTAAACAACTATAGTTCAATATATTGACCCTTACCTTAGTTTGGCATTTTGTTTTATCTCTCTAAAATATATTTACGTATGGGTTAAATCATACAGTGCACTGAAGGGAAGATACCTGTTCAAATATGCCTGTATTCATCTGTTTATACTTCACTACAGTGGGGTTTCAAGGTTTTTGTATGGTGCAGAGAGATGAAAAAACAGTTTTCTCTTAAGGAAAAGTTATATTATGCTAAATGCTGATTACAGAACTTGCTTGGGGAGGATAGCCAAAGCTTTTCCTTTTCTGTACAAAACAGTCTTCGTAATTGCTACTTTGTATTTGAAGAGTCTGTGAAAGTAAAGTACTTTTAAAAGCATTTATTAGCCTTACTTTCCATTTTAATTCCTTTCCTCATCAAATTAACTCTTTAAACTCATTTAATGCTGCATGGTCTGCAGTTAAACTAAAGACATTTGTCAGTGTATCTGGCCTTTTTCATAAGCACAGAAAAGGCTTACGTGTACATTCTGGCATCAATTAATGTTGATCGAAAAGTGGCTTTTTTTTTTGACTAAATCCTGAGATGACTAAAGTAAAATTCTAATTCAAATATGAAAGTTTATATTCACTAAAAAAAAAAAAAAAGTTGGAAACAGACATTTAGAAATTCAGATCATCTGTCAGGAACCTCATCTAAATGAAAGTTCCAAAAAAAGAAAAAGTTAAATAATTCTTCAAACCTAATAATCTCACCTCAACTTGAGCTGAAATGCCATGTTTTCTCACATGGGCCTCATTCTTATCTGTGTGCTCTAATTCCCACCTTTTGGTCTATAAAATGTCTTGGTACTTAATAAAACCATGTTTTTCATGTCTGTATTTTATGATTAAGATATTGGCAGAATCTCAATTTGGTTTGTGTTAGACTATCTGCTTATACTTCTTATGAAATTAAGTGTTAGTTACTACTTATAATTGGAGGGCTCCAATTATATATTTTGCTATGTTATTAACAGCTAGACATATATAGGACATGAATGCATATACTTTAATCCTATAGGAAACCATGGGAAAACAAACAAACAAACAACAAAAAATTGCCTTATTGGGTAGATGGGAAAAACCAGGTGCTTGAATATCACTGTGATAGGCTGTGGAACAAATGGCTGATTACTAGAGATCAGAGTATGTGTCAAATCAACTTTCTCTGACTTTTAAAATTTGCTTTGTTTATATGCAGTGTGAGCATCTTGCTTGTTTGGGACAAGATATTTTGATGTAATTTTTGACTAGGAAGAAGCATTTATTCTAGACTGTGGGAAAATTTATAAATGTATGAAAGTAATATTTTATGAACTTACTGAAATATTGAAGCTGTGACTACTGCCAGAGATATGATTAAAAATTCCAAAATCTTCCAAAGTCTGGAGCTATCATTGCAAAGCAAATGAATTTGAGCCACTAATAATGCCAGGCATTACTGTGTGTTGCCTCTATCTTTCTTTTTTATTTTTTTGCCTCACTTGAATATGAAGATATCCTGTATGATTGAACTAACAAGTACTGAAGAGTCAGCATTGCTGCTGCATTTGAAAGAGCTACATTGAGAACTTTATTATGCACGTGAAAACCAAAATCAGTAATTACAAACAACTTACGGGACAGCTGAGTGTAGTTAAATAATTTACTTGCAATACACCCACAATCTTAAAATGCTTTAATATATAAAAACCTATTCAGCAGCTGCAGTTCTTTTATCTGACAGGCACTCACTCTTAAGCTTATGGAAATTCTCTTTTTTTAGGAAGGTGTATATGTTCCTTTATAAGAAAAGAGTAACTACAGGTGAAAGGACATCTGTCTGCTTGGTAGTTCCTTGAAGCTACTCTGGTCATAGCAAATAGAACAGAGAACTATATACCATAGTGCAGACGGTGTTCCCTTCATTATCTTATAAATTGCTGTAGAAACTGCCTATGTGAAGGGAACAATAAGACTATGTCATAATGAACCATTTAAATAGCATCAAACCATACTATTATTAATGGATAAGAGAAGCCAGAAGATACAGGGATAATCAGAGATGCACAGACACCTCTACATATCTCTCATCATGTCTACAAATGTATTTTTATCTGTTTCTCTAACCTTCTCTGTATATATCTTAGTTTGGAATTTTATTAAAAGTCATAAGAACCAAGAGACTCACATACCTTTCACATGGGAAATGTTTGGGTAGAAAAAACAGGAATATTTTTCTATGAACAGATGTTTATTCTTAAATCACAGTTTTAATGTTAAAATTTTTTGAATAATCTACTGAAGGCTCTGAGACTTAAAGTCCATAACCTTGGGAGATCTAACGTCTGCCTTTCAGCCAACAGTGTACTCTGAAGTAGAGCGGCATTAACAGCTGTAAATTCAATCTCACTGTAGTTTAGCCACTCTATTCTTCACAGGTAATTACTCCATGGGAAATAACTATTTTAATGGAATCCTGTGCTACAATTATATTCTTCAAAAACTGATTACAACATACAAGACAGTTTTCAATTTAAACTTCCAAGTTTAATTCAAAACAACTTTATAGTGACAATTTAGACCTGAGAATGTACAGACATTAAAGTGAGGCAATTTACATTCCAGCTATTTGTACTGCTTCTTTATAAAAATATTTATAGTGTCTCTGAAGACTAAATTCTGCAAACCAATGACTAATCATCAGAGCTGGGTAAACATTTCATAATGAGCAAATAGTTTGAAAAGCTCTGCCTTTTTAGTGAACTACACACATGCACATTTGAAATTTCTTAAACTAGATCCTGATATCCAAATTTTACCTTATTTTACAAGTTAATCTACATGGCCACACCAAAACTCTGGTATGGTGCCCTGTGAGGTAAATGTTTAGAACTGACTACCAGGGTGACTTATTTTCCAGACCTATCCACCATGTGTTCAAGAGCCAAATTATTCTATTTAGTCAAAAGACACAAAATCCTTACTGCATGTCCCAGGCACTTGCTAGTACTCTGGGAGCAATTCATAGAGGTATTTGCCAATAATTCCCAGTGATTCTAGGATTCTACTCCAGGATGAGATTATTCTAGGCTTGTGGTTGGGATCACAGAACAACATGATGATATTTTTCTCAATTACTGCTGCTGGATCACTGCTTTCTGCAGTCAGATACTCAGACCACTAGAACCCACTAAGATGGGAAGTGATGAAGAGTTTTACAGTTCAACAGTCATGGCTTGGCTTTCTGTATACATTCAGTTACAATGTTAAACCTGGGTTCATTTCATCCATTTCTGGTTGCTAAACAGAGGGATGTAACATTAAAAAAACACATGGCAATGAACTATAGTATTCTGTAATGTTAAGATTTGATAAATAATTTTAAAGAGACACTGTCACTATGAAAGAGGCCTTAAAGAGTCACATTTACTGTCTTACGTGACTTTTTTTTTTTTTAAATCTCTTTAGATACTACAGACAGGAATGTACTTAGTTTTACTTATATATCATGATAAAAGTTGGTTTTGAAAGATGACTCAAAAAAAGAAAAAATATGACTAGAGGATGAAAAATGAAATGGTAAACGCAACCAATAACCACTACTTTCTGAGAATTTCTGAAAGGTAAACGCAACCAATAACCACTACTTTCTGAGAATTTCTGAAACTTTCTGACTTTAGTCATTCACCACATTACTACATGGATAAGGTTTATGGTAACATAGTTATGAATTTATTCTCCTTTCACTTGAATCAGATTACTGACTGCAGTGGAGTTTTTCCCAAAATGGGAAAATATTTTATTTTTATATCTGTGCATAGAAGAATAATGTATTATCTTTGGCTTGAGTACATTGATAGATAATTTTCTATTTATCTGTAATAATATGATGTGTCAGGTAAACAAACAAACAAACAAACAAGACCCAACAACCCAAAGAAACAAAAATTAAACAGAAATACAATGTAAAATCAAACAGCAAGCAGCTGTTCTATGAAAAGTATGACATAGAATACCATTATCAGTAAAAAAGGTCATGGGTTTGATTCCTTACCCTTAACAAACCAATCTGACCAGGCCCATCTGTGTCAAATCCTCCAGGCAAGGATATTTTATTGTTGAATGGCATTTGTCCAGTCAGCAGTGAATTGGGTACCAGCAAGAGCAAAATAAAGCAACAGGAAATCACTCATCAGATATCCCGGAGACCTTCTGGCTTAGGGGCATTCCTTAGTGGAAGATTTTCACCACTTGCCTGTCATAACACAGTGTGCATGGGTCCATTTGTAAAATAAACACATTCATTGCAAAAACTACTCTGAGTGAAGCTGCTATTGTATATTGCGGTAAAGAATCTTCATCATCAACCCCATTCAAGCAGTTTCAGGAGAATAGGGCTTTACAGATCATATGCAAAAAATTATGGAGACATTCTTAAAGTTTCTAAAATGACATTTTGATGAAGATTAAACCCCATACTGTATTTTATTAAATATCAGTACCAAAGTAATAAAAACTTTAACTGTACTCCATTCTCACTCTTCAGTATAGATGAATATTGGATGTGAAGATAAACCAACTCAGCATAATTTGCTAACATGTTTACTCTCCCATTCCAACTAGAGTATTTTATAACAGAGTTTTATTCCAGGACAATTCGCTGCTGATAAAAACTAGTTCTGTTCAGCTCATACAGGTGTTTACATCTTCACAAAGATCTTAGAGTCAAATCCTAATTCAGCATTACATATGTGCATATCTTCAACTTTTAGCACACAAGCAATGGGGTTTGGGTTGGGCTGATGATTTTGTAGACTGATATATCTTTATTATAAAAATTATTTTCTAAACTTATTCCTTGTTTCTTGAAAGAAATGTAAAATTCTCTCTAAAATAGGCTTTCAAATAGGAAAAATTAAAAGTTTGGATTTGAATAAAATAAAAGTTGGGAAAAGCTAGAGAATATAAGCAGTTATTATAGTTCAATTAAAGCTGATGATCCATCTGGACTGACTTGTCATTAAAATATTTCCTTGGTAGTCAGAAAGTTTAGGAATAAATAAACTAGAGAAGACTTGAATGGATAGACGTTCAGGTGCACAATGTGATTTATTTTATTAAAATCTGATTGAATCAATATAGTAAAAGATAAATAATAAGATTAAAAAGCTAATATGAGTAAGACTTTCACATAATATTTAGCCATGTAATAGTATTTCTGTCCAATTAAAAGTTAAAAAGGACAGTGAGCAAGGTACTAGGCAGGAGTTCCCCAGTGAACCACAGAGAGGCTATGGTCATCATACTATCTTTTAATACAAAAATATATTATGTTCACAGCTGGGAAAAAAGTGAATATCTGTGATTCTTCTGGAAAGGAACATGGTATGCCATTATAGCGCAGTGCTTTCCTAATTTATCTGAGAACAAAGCCAAGGAGCAAATTAATTTGCCAAAAGTAAGGTCAGGAAAACAACTTTTTCCTCAAACTTAGGTTCCTCTGTAGCTTACCCACATAATATAAGGAAGAAGCATGAAAATGAAAGTAAAGTCAGGGCTGAATGTTAAACTGAATATCCTGATGTAAACAGAATAATTCGAAAGGATATACACTACATATTTTTATTGTGAAACAGGTGTTGGTCTTCTGCCATTAAAAAAGTTGTGAGTTAATTATGCTATGGAGTAACGAGGATGTTAACTAAAACTTTGCTTCCATTACAGCTGATTACATAACTTCCAGCATCCTAATAATAGCCCACCCTGAAACATCTAAAAAAATCAAATTGCCCAAATTATCCTCAGACCAATTTATCTCTTTAAATAGGAGCATAATACTAGAAGTATTTAATAAAAGGAAAGGAAAAAAATCAGATAAAGCTGCCAATTCAAATGGATTCTCAGCAGTACATTATAAGCCATGTCCCACTCCCTACCCTCCACTGATCCTTATGTCTTATTTGTCATAGGAATTGGATATCTCAATATACCTGCAAGAAAATAATTTAAGATACAAATGTCCCAGCTACAGATTTCTTTCCTCCCTCATTCCCACTAAGCATAGAGACATTATCACCCTTATCCTAGGAAAGGTAGTCTCCTATCCTACTTCACAAATATTTAATTGGGTTTATATGGGGACAGTAGTCATTTGTAGGATGACTGTAAAGCCATAAAGTACTGGTAAAGTTTGGTACTTTTTCTAGAATTCATACAATTCTTTCAACAATATACAAACAGCATTTATCTGGAGCGAGGGATTGTATTTATTTTTTTGGTCCACTGATAGAAAGTTCATATCCACTTTCTTGCCTATCCCCTCCTCAGTTCAGGATGAGACTCAGTTACTCTTAAGGCTACAATCCCAAAAGAATTGTCATCTAGATTCAGCACAGTAATAGGTAAGAGGCATCAGAAAGGCATCCGGGTTCTGGGTGTGATGTTTTGGCTCCAATAACAGCATACAGGGAAATTTTGGCATCTCCAAATGGGAGTACACTGTAGAAAGGTCGAGCTCATATCAACTTAGGCTGTAGTTACCTAAAAATTGCAAACAAGGAGAATGGGATTTTATTTTTAGTCACAATCATACTCTTAAGACTGCCTGTAAGTAAACTTGATCTTCTCCTTATCAACCTTTGTAAACTTTTCTGAAAGTCAGATGCCAAAAAAAAATGCTCAAAGGCACATAAAACCATGCTTCTAAAAGAAAACAAAATTCTTTTGTGGCAGCATGTATCAACTATTTGTATAGAATAATCTAGTACTGAACACACTCATTCAAAACCCGAGTGCTCTTAAGCCTGATGAGACTTAGACCACATCTTTCCCCAGGATGATGTACCTCCAAGGGACAGTAGAACATCCTGGAGTACACTTCCTACTCCTAGCTGAAGTTACCTAGTAAGGAGAATGAAATGCAAAAAGTGGACTGGATCAGAGAGTGAGTACAAGGTAGCTGCATAAAGAAAAGCTTTTTTCACTATGTGAGTGGTCAAGCACTGAAACATGTTACCCAGAGAATTAATGAAATCTCCATATTTGGAAGTATCCAAAACTCAACTGGACATAGCTCTATGCAACCTGTTCTAACTGGACTCAGCTGGAAAGTGGTGGGATTAGGGATGGTATTTGGGGTGGAAGGAGTACACTAAATGACTTCCAGAAGTCTCTTCCAACCCAAACTGTTCTGTGATTCTAAGACTAAACATGACTCTATAGTCCCTAGTTCAAGATATTTAGCTAGGAAAAAGTTCTAATTACTTCTGTCAAATTTGCATTTAAATTGAAATAGTTAAATATAAAAAATATACATTCGGTATAAAACTAGAGAAGGAAACAGGGCAGAACTCTTCTCCGTATAAGTGGAGTGGACTACAACTTATGTCCTAATCTCTCTTGTGTAATCATTTAAGATCAAAAGTGAGATCCTAAAATAACCTAAAATGGGGAAGAAGGATGTTTTCATAGGAGATGAAGAATCTCCTTCAACAGACCTGGCTATTCATATACTTGTTAATTGTTTTAGCCACTGAGTATGCAGCAAAAGGGGAAAAGTAAACTCTCCATTGCTGTGCAAGACCTCATCCTGTACATCAGTTCTTAAAAATTTTGCTGTACTTGGAAACACAGGGAAAAAACCAGTTAGAGCAGTAGTTATTCTGATTGACGGAACCTAGACATGACATATGGCACTTGGTTGCTTTTCACTATAAAACCTTTAGCATTCAGAGCAGCAGAAATTTACAGAAGGAAAACTCAAAACTTGTGTCTATTAGTTGGTTCATCATGGTCACTTAGAGTTTCCTGTATTTAATTTTTCTGTACTGAAAATACATCCAAACTATTTTCCATTAACAAGTTTAATTGTTTAATACCTTCTTTTAGCCCCACAGCTCTTCTTCATTTAGCTGATTGCTTGTTCAGCTTATTATTCCTGCATTAATCAGCATTTTTGCCTTCCTAATTGTTGCCCATATAGCCAGTATCAAATGAAAAGACCCAAATTATCTGTGGCCATCATATATTTTCTTTCTGCAGAAAGCTAGTAACTTGCTCAGAGAAAATTACCAAGTCAGTCTGTCATGATCTTTCTTTAGTAAAGCAACATTACATTTTCTATTATTTTTCTACTTATCTTAATTCTATGTGAACCTTTGCTGTACAATGCATTCTAATATCTTCTATGGTATAGAAATTAAATGGCTCATATTCTGTTCCTGAAATACAGGTACTATATTGTCATTCCATTATCATACAACAGGGTTGCTGACATGACAAACAATTTAGACTCTTGTTACTGAACCTTTGGTTTCATATGATAGTTATTTCAGAAATCTAGGATGGTCATCACCTTGTGCACATCCTCGAGTATATTAAGCACTTTTAATTTTCTTTCACCTGATGATGAGAAATTTTATTTCTTTAAACACATTCCCATTAGCCCTCTCATGATGTCCTCATAAAACAAAAGAAATAAAAAATAATACCAAGAAAAAAAAGTAAATTATATTTAATCACAAAGCAATATCCTCTTTGTATGCCTTACTTCTTCAGCCTCATTCTTCATCATTCATGTGTCTAACATTTTTGTTTGGTTTTATATACTTCATAAGCTATATCTCAGAGTTTTTTAGTAATTCTACACCCCATGGACTTTATGAAATAGCTTTCTTTGCTAATGATATACTTTCCATTCACAAAGGGTGAAAAAATTCTCAAGGAGTTTAAAGGATATACAGGTTCTTGGGTGTTTAAAGTATCAAGAGTATCAAGTATCAAGAGTATCAAGTATCAAGTATCAAAAAATAAATTTACACTCAGAAAATAGTTCATGTAGTGTTTTCCTCATCACCTTTAACACAAATTACCTACTAAGTTATTTTCTCCATTGAAATAAGGGAACTATTACCAGAATTGTTACAAATTCTCAACTTCTTTTTTTCCATTACTTCTTCTGCTGACCTTTGAACACATATATATTTTTCACCATCTAATATTATTTATTTGTATTACAGTGATGCCTACAAGTTTCAAAATGAAACTGGACTTGCACTGTGTTGGACACCTTACTGCTGTACAAAAGGAATACTGGGTTTGGAAAGTTAGTCTTTACATGGCAAAGGCAAAAGGTGGTTGGGAAGTAGGCACAGAAGATTTGCTAATCATCTGCAGAGTCTCTGGCAGTAGAGGGTAGAGAAACCAGGTCAGGAAATCCATGTAATATTTGATAGACTACACTTTACTATTTGTAATGCTCTTTCTTGGCACAGAGAATGTGCACTACCACTCGTCCCACTGCTAATTCTTTACTTTTGCCAGTGCTGATGTGCTCAGACATGGTTGAATTCATTCTTCCCAACCTCATTTCCAACACAGAAACTTTTTGCCTTTTTTGAAAGAACATCAGTTAGAAGGAAAAGCAAACAATGCATATAAAAAAATCCACTCCACCAGAGTCAGAGGTAAGGCTCATATTGACATGAATAGACACAGTTGGGTCAACACTCAGCACTTTTGAAAAATCTCTTTTCAAATGCTGTGTGAACAAAGGAGAATATTGGTTTTGGTTTGTTAAGTAGTAAATCACAACAAAAAATGAAAGAAAAAAGAGACAAAACCAATCTAATCAAAAACAAAAGCCATTTTATGAACAAAATTGAGTGGATCTGTTTAAAACAAAGTTCATAATTTCAGTAATTGTGCCTTGGAACATGTTAATATTTCTGTTGATATCAGGCTTCAGTTATGTGCAGCTGAGTGTCATTGTGCTGACCTATGTTGAGAGGATGGTAAGGAACCATTTGATACAAACCACTTCAGGCTTTTGTCCTTGCTATAAAACTCCAACAGGAAAACCTCTGAAGTTTTCAAATAGAGTAACTAAAGTGGAAATGGAGACCTACTATTCAGTTCTTATACACAAAGATGATGTGGATTCTATATATAAATGAAAAAAGTTTATTGTGTTGTCAGGAGTGCAATGATTAACATTCACAAAGTTCCTAAATTGTATACTGCTTCAGAGAAGAATAAAATGCAGTTGTTTTGACACCCCATATCCCTACTTATCTTAAGAGAGATTTTGATTTGTAATACTTGCCTCTCTCATAATGACAACAAAAGAAGTGCAAAAAATGTGTTTCTAGTTGTCTGTATGTTCTTGATAGTCTGTAAAAATTTAGTATGAATAGAGCTTAGCAAGACACCTCGGCAGGAAAAAACATCTCTGAATCTGTAACTTGAACCCTGCACTTTCTAGCCTCTTTTGTCTCCCTTTTAATTTGTCACTGTACTGCTTCTTGGTAAATACTGGTGGCTCCAACATATTTATTTTGCATCCTCCTCTCATCCCTCTCTAAACAAAGTGTCTTACAGACCTAGTGTCTGTGTGTTTAGTTGTTACCTATTGTATTACATACACTTATCTGTAAGAAATGCAGCTCTTGCAAATCTGTCTTTTCTAAGAGTAGTTTGAGTTGCCCTGTCCTACAGTGCAGTCTGCAACATCAGCTTATACGCTAACGTAGCTGAGCTAGACTTAATCTAGTTAGGTCAACTACGGACAGTCTGAGCATGATGAGCTTTGGTGAGGCCTTTTAAGTCTAACCTGCACCCTGGGAACAAGATCTTTGGTTGAAACCTGTCTCAGTCTTGACTTATTACTGTTGGTGCCACTTTATATAAGCTTGGGTAGTGAGTGTGGTGTCTGAACGTCCATAACAGTATTGTGTTACAGGGCATTGTTAACAGATAATTGCATTATCTTCAATCTTTTCAGCTGATGTTGTGGAGAAGACATACACAGGACTGTCTCCAACCTATCACCATATAAACAGAAATATAAAAGAGAGCAAGATAAGTAATCAAACATTTATGGTTTGTTTATTATTATAACTACCTTATGGAACTTGACCATCTTTACTTAGGAAGGTTATTGTTTTATGTATAAACAAAGATGTGTGAAGAGCAATGAAATTATGGAATGTTACTAGCTCATTCAGTTAATCAAGCTGTAGACACTTATTTCAGGTAGAAATGTCGTCTGATGTTTTGATTTTTTGATTGTCTCAAAGTATCTTTGTCTTCGCTTCAACAAATGAGATAATCTAGTGGAGTAAAGCTTGAGTTTTTGAGTAAATTTGATTATGGTTATTTCCATAATTAGCTGTGAGCATCTTCTAAAACATAAATATGTATCACCAAAACAATGAATTTCATATGTGGAAGTTCTTTAAAAAGTTATTTTACATCATTTTAAGTTAAGGACAAATATATAAAGTAGCTGGTACACAGTGAGTCCAAACTTAATGGAGTTGGTTTTTTTTTGTATCGAAAAAAAACCAAACAGGTGGAGTTGTAGCATGAAATAATCAACTTATGTTTCAAATCTAAGTGGCCAAATGATTAGTTCCAAGATTTAATAAAAGGTACATAAATAAACTAAAATGGCTCAATTACCATGAGATCCTATATATTCCCTGAAGTATTCAAGATCTCTGCAAAATATGGTTACATACCATCTTTGAAAATCATTAGCTGGTGATAAACTAAATATCACATAGAGCTTCTTTTTCCTAAGAACAGCAACTTAATAAATCTGATGTTACCTTGTGCAGGATTTTGTTTCTGTTTAGATAGGTGAAGCAAGACAACAATTAAAAGCAAGTGCAGTGGCTGCAACTGACAGATACAAAAGTGGTTTTTTTAAGTATGCAGCTCTACAATTTTTGATGTAAAGATCTGATCTCTTGATAAGAAATTTTTCTGTTCACAGTTCAAGCTAGGAACTTACATTCATGACAGCAAGTTGATCTTTGTTCTTATTGTGGTATGCTTTTGAAAATGAACTATTTTACATGCCCTCTGTATTATATTGAAGAACTAATAAAACATTAAGATTTTTCTATTTTTTTAATTTATTGTACATTTTTTAAATTGCTTGTACATTTCATGCATAATAGATAATAGCTGTGGTTTTTTCTTTGCAAACAAAGTCAAGTAGGTCACAGTAGCAATCAGCAGGGTTTAAAGGTAAAAGACTTTTCAAGTAATATAACCACACGTAGACTTCTTGCACATGAGTGGAATTTTACTCTCATTTAGCAGTACTGAGAATTTCTTCTGACTTTGGGACTCAAAAGAACAACATATGCATGGAGGAAAAGAGGTAAACCTTGCTATCTAAAGGCTCAAACAAAATTTTTTGTGGAAGACACAGAGAACTTTTGGATGGGACTACATGAATCCTTTCTGAATAGAGGAGTGTGTTTTGTTTTTATTGTGCTGGTCATGTATGAGATGTGGAGGCTCTTCTTTTCTTTTTATATATCGTTTTTTAGTTTCTTTTTTTTATAGGAAGCAGAGAAAATTGTGTTCTAAAATTATCATGTTCAGGTAACATAAAAATTAAGAATAAAGGTTAGCAAATGCCTAGCTACAGTTCCTCGTGCAAGAGAAATTCAATAGCAGTGTGTATATGTGCTAAGACAGATGTTATTTTTTTCATGAGACTTTCATAGTTAAATTTTATAAAGAAATATTTTGAAATAAGACGTTGAAAATTGTAATTTGAAAATGTCAAAACAAAAACTTTCGGCTACATACATTAAGAAATATTAACCAAAAATAACTTGAAGCAAAAATTAGGTTGGATTGATCAAAACTGAATACATATGGGATCTCTGCACCATGACTCAGAGATTATCAAAGCCTAAGTTCTGTCACTAAGATAGTTAAACTGAGTTTTCAGTCATCCCTCAAATACCAGTTTTGTTTCCTGGTTTATACTTTAATGCTGGCAATGAGTGTTTGACTTAAAAAAAAATCTTTTTTTCTGTAGGAAACAATATATATTTATATGTATAATAAATACAGGAAGTAAGTTGTATGCTGATTACTATCATGATTTGTCTGTGTATGAGGCTGTATGTGTTAGACCTTATATCAGTTTAATATATTCTGTAGTTTTATTGGTCAAGGAGTCTCTCTTTAGGAGAGATTGCAGTCTTGGTATATTTTATAAAGTGATTGAAGTAAAAAAATACTTTCTCTTTTCTGCTTCAGATTATTCCTTGTATACTTTCAAAAGAAATTTGTCAGCTATTTTGTGTATTTTATAAGCTAATAAATAATTTTGCCAAATTCTGTTCTGCTCATGGAATAATTATTTCGCATTTTTCACGTGGTACTTTTTACTGATTTAAAAGAGGTAGCCTAGATACCTTTAATGGTTCCTGCCAGATGTTGTGGACCATCTGAAAAATAAATAAATACCAGCACATTTTAAGGTTTCTTTGAAAGAGGTTATTAACAGGGATACAGAGAAATGTGTAGAAGTTTGGCCACAGGGGGATACAAAGTCAGTAAATTCATTCTGTGTTTGCACTCAGAAAAACAATGAATTGAGAATAAATTTTGAAGCCTAGCAAAGGTTTCAGATGTTTCAAGTCTTCAATGACTTCACTGTCTGCTAATTCTAGTATGCAGAAAGCAACGGCACCTTGTGAGCTGTGAGTCAGTAGGAGTACAACATATATGGAGTAAAAGAAAAATATTACCCTTCAAAGCTACTGGAAAGGGTATCATTAAAACAGTTCAAAAGAGGGCCGAAAGGGTTAAGCTTTTCACTTCATTAAGTTTAAGCTGTTCCCCGCCTGAAACCTTGCAAATTTCTGATAAGAGTTGTAAAAACCAGGTGTTTGTTCTAAAACTACCCTACCATAGCAGTGAGTATTTCCCAGATAAAAATTAATGAAGGGAAAACTCATAAATGTGTCAGAAGAAGATAATTATTATTTCAGATATAAGCCAGATGGTCTCCATTGCAAATCAGTAAGAGTAGAAGTCTCAGTTTACAAAAGACATCTCCACTTATGAAAAGGAAGAGTCTTCACTCATGGACTCTAGGTAGTATAAATCTAACCAAGATCTCACTCAGTTCTAGGATTAAAAACTTACTGGTATTGTATTTATATGAATATGCTGACAGCTTGACACATGGATTCTTGAGTCGCTAACTAAATTTGCTTCAGATCATGTTGTTGTTGCATTCTTTCAACCAGACACATATTAGCTAGTTTCAACAGCTTGTAACTCTAGTCATTCTGGATGAATTCTATTGTCATCAGAAAAAAACCAGAAAATTTAAGTTTTATTTAGCCTGTTTTGATCCAAGTGCAAAGAATGTGCATTTGATTATATATTCATATTTGTATTTGCATAGCAAGAAGTTTTCAAAACAAAAGATTATCCAGTGAATTATATCACAGAGTGTACGATTTATTTATTATTATGACACTGGGGTCAGGCTTGATGGTTAATCTCTTCACTGTTCCACTCAGTCCATCTACATGAGATTTTTAAGCCTGAAGTGTTCACGTCAGTGCAAACACCAAAAGAAAGCAAAAGAGAGTGGTCTTTTTGGGGATTTCCTTTGTGTCTTTTTCTTTATTGTCTCCATATATATGTTTTTCTGAAGTTGACATTTTGTTCTGGTTTTTCATTTTCACAGACAGGCTGCCTGTGCCTTGCAGCACCATGCAAAGCCCTGAGTTTGCCCCAGTAATACTGCATGGTCATCCTGTTGGGCTGAAGCAGGTTGCATGGGCCTCTCACTACAGCTGACTGGATTGGGCTCTTTGCAAGTTTGCACCAGGGGCCCCTTGGTGGCCTCCTATAACGGAGTCTGTAGTCCTTGGGCATGTTCCAACTTGCCTGTGTACTGTTCCCAGTCCCCTTTTGGCACCCATGCACCCTCTTGAGAATCCCACAGCTCAGACGTGCCATGGTTTGTTCTGCAGCTTGATAAAGTGGAGAACCTGAACTGGTCTTTTGCTTTCTATTCCTATTTAATCTTTAGTTATTAGTTCCATTTGCTCTTATTAAGACTGTTTTACACATTTTGTACCTATGATTTTATGGCTACAGATATTTAATTTCTAAAATTTCATAAATGTGTGTATATACAGGTATAAAACATACTTGTACATATATATATATAGTGTATCTATGTATAACTAAATACAATATTCATTTATACATATTTGTAAACTCCTTAATGTATATACTATATAAGTATATATTGTCTATACATCTGTATATCTTTATATGTGAGCACTTCCTGGTCGAAAGAAAGTAGACCACCAATCACAGGGCTGCTTGAGTATCATCATGAGTATGATGGTGTCAAGAAAAAGTCAACAGTCATTCACAGAGCAATATAACAGACTGACAGCTGCATGCCAAAAAATGGTGGCACATTGACCTAAAATGATGGCCAAAACAAAATGGCAGTCCCCTTTATATTTAGGGGAATGGTCTTCCGGGTCTAATGTGCTTCCTGCTAAACTGGTAGCTAGTCCTTGGTCCTGCCAGCCAATCACAACACAGTGTGACTGGAAGAGGGGCGTGACTTCCAGGGCAAATGGCCCCTGAGGCTGCTGAGAGGGGGATGGGACTTCTGCTGGGTACGGGGCACATGTTACTTAATATTTCATGTATTTGTGGTACCTGTGCTAGTCACACTCTTGTTTCCAACTATCCCTGTCCTCAGTCTGCATGCTGAATAGGCACAGCAGATCTGGGTCCTTACCACGTTCATTGGTCGTAAGTGATGCCTTTTGTGACTGTAAATGAAATTACAGTGGTTCTCATCTGCTTCCTAGCTCTGTTCACATTGTCAGTGTTACCTTCTTCCTCCTAAGAAGGTGTGGTCTACCTAGAGTTCACATCAAACTGACAAAAACAATAGTACTTGCACTGACAGTGTTAATGTTCTTTCTGCCCTGGAGATGTGAATTTCGATCTAGTGGAGTTCCTGCCACCTTTCCTATGAACATTTACACATGGTAAAAAGTCATATCAAGTACAGTTATTTAGCACAGTACAGTTACACATAGCAGGAGTAGCATAACTACAGTTTCTTGGATTTTTGAAAGGCTGCCAGGAAGATTTTCTCTTTCCAGCTCAAAATAATACTTTTAAATTGTTCACAATATGATTTATTCTCTGTTCATTATACTGGCAATTCTTCCATTGATGCTAATGGAAACTTGTGTAGGTATAAGGGAATAAAATAAGGTCTTGTATTCTGCTCTCCTTTTCTGTTCAATACAATGTTTCCACTGTAAGGAGGAAAGACACTAGATTTCATTTTTAAGAAGAAATATTTATTTTTCAGGAGGAAAACAATATGCATCACTTCTAATTTCCATTCTTTGTATTGTTTAGCAGTGTATTGCATGTATAAGAAAGACAGAAGAGCTTCCTGAAGAAGTTTTGTCTTAAAAGAATTATTTTTATGTATAAACTTGCTGATATGATGTTGCGATGAATTGTTTGTCCATGACCACATTTGACAAAACCCCCCCACATTTAGTCCCCAGCAGAAAACAACATTCTACAACTTTTGAAGGATGATACAGCTTGTATAGAACCAAAACACCCATGCCATTGTTTAAAAAGCCACAAAATAGTGTTTGCATGTGAATTTATCTTGATAAAGAGTAACTATTGCTTTTAGAGAGGTTTTTGCCATACTGATCTTTGGCTTAGAGGTAATTAATACATTATCTTTCTGTCTGTCATCCTCTCGTTTTGTTGAGAGCTACTACTTTATCAACATAGTTTTACATTGTCATTTTGTGCAATATTAAGTACTTCCAGAAAGTTGTCAATAGCCATTATAGGTCTCATCACAGCCATTAATCAATAGCTTTTTCTATGCACTTACACCCTTGACACATAATCCTATGAAAGGCTTATATTAAATTCTTTAAAGATTTATGGTATATCTTGTAGATGAAGATAGCCCAGGTTTTATCCAAACTCGGTAAGCAAAGGAGAACGTAAGGACTACACTACGTACCAAGTTAATCAACACTTTTCTTGGTGCTAGATTAGTTTAGTTTTAATTAAAGTGACTTACAACCTCTCCACAAGCTGTCAGTGCACAGTAGAGTCAAGACTGAAGGATGTCAGACCTCCTACTCATGTACTACCTTGCTAATCTGTAAATGAGTGGCAAGTCCAACATGCCAGGTCTAGGTAAGTTCTCTGTACAAGTTCATCAAGTCTGATGAGTCGGATTTGCTCCTTGTCAGCAAAATAATCAGCATTTTCTTAACTTTTAAGAATAATCCAGGCCTGACTTCCTGTAAGCTACCATGCATTTCAGATTTTTTTCACTAAGAAATGAATGCGCCTAGAGTTAACAGGACTAATTTTCCTTCCACAGAATCACAGCATATTACGAGTTGGAAGGGACCTCGAAAGATCATCTAGTCCAATCCCCCTGCCAGAGCAGATTCACCTACACTAGGTCACACAGGAACACATGTCCAAGCGGGTCTTGAATGTCTCCAGAGAAGGAGACTCCACAGCCTCTCTGGGCAGTCTGGTCCAGTGCTCCGTAACCCTTACAGTAAAAAAGCTTTTCCTTATGCTCAGACTGAACCTCCTGTGCTCCAGCTTGCTCCCATTGCCCCTTGTCCTGTCATTGGTTGTCACTGAGCAGAGCCTGGCTCCTTCCTCCTGACACTTGCCCTTTACAAATTTATAAACATTAATGAGGTCACCCCTCAGTCTCTCTTCTCCAAGCTAAAGACCCAGCTGCCTCAGCCACTCCTCATAAGGGAGATGCTCCACTTTTTCAGTCATCTTTGTGGCTCTGTACTGAACTCTTTCAAGCAATTCCTTGTCCTTCTTGAACTGAGGGGCTCAGAACAGGACACAATATTCCAGATGCAGTCTCTTTCCTTTGTTTTATTGTCTTTCTCACCTCTTTATTGTAAGTTTTGTTTTAATTTGTATTTAAACTCTTCTTATACATTATTTTAAATACCCTGCATGAAAACAACCTTTTGTTGAGTCTAGATCTGACAACCAGAAAGATTACCTGGATTTTCTTCATATACTGGTGCATCAGGTGTAGGTGGCAAGAGCTAGCTAGCATGGGTGGCCTCTGTGAGAGGAGGTCATGGTCTGTCCTGTCTGAGACACAGCTGGTTCCTTCTGACTCCAGTAGGCCCACTGCAGTACTCAAGGCTCACCCCCACAGCCAAGTTGGTGGCACCTCTGGGAAAGCATGTGCCAGTGTTTTAAAGCAGAATAAAAAAAAAAAAGGTGGGGAAAAGAGGAGCCTTGATGTTCTGGACATATTGCACCAGCACTATTATGTGGAAAATATAACAGCCTAAAAAAAGAGTTGTTATTATTCCAGAATTTAGATTCACTGTTAAAGGCAGAAACTGTACCAAAATTTACTGTACTGATGGTGGGATTTTAAGAGAGATTTTACTGCTTCATCTTCTACAGCAGAAAGGAAAATGAGTACATTAAACTCCAAGAAGCTATGTGAAACTTACACTAACTAATCCTGAATAAAGTTGTGAGTGCCATAATGTATTAGTTGAGCAACATTACCAACTTGGTTTTACTGTCTTTTTATTAATCTGCTCTGAATTGGACTGACACAAACTATTGCTGCTTTCTATTTCTCTGAAGGTCTGTCACTAATTTCTTTTCCTTTTTTCCTGGATGAGTATCATAATAAAAAATGCCTTTCCTTGTAGCGGTCAATTGATAGGTGTAGAAAATAAGAACAGAAAAGGACCATTTTAAAAAATGCCACAAATAATTCACAAGGGCACTATTTTAAGGAGCTCACAGAATTTCCTGCCAAATGATTGCATGAGACATTAATAGCCTTGCTTTGTTTTATGACATCTTCATACGTGTTTAAGAACAAATAAAGGATTGTAGCCTTCCACATTCTGTTAATATTTTACTTTTTTTGGGTTAACTACTCTTAACAAACTTCTTTGTACAGAAAAGAATGATATTGCAATATAAACAATTTGTTTGTCTTTAGGTTTTGGTGACATGATTGACCTGTAAGTTAATTTAAACTGTGTTAAATGAAAGCACATCATTTTCTATCAGCTGAAAGAAACAATCATAAATACCTGTAACTAGTGGAGTGCCCCAAGGGTCA
>NW_010161549.1:5756-8536 GCF_000695765.1 Mesitornis unicolor | reverse complement strand
CCCCATGTCCCCGTGTCACTGTGTCCCCATGCCCCTATGTCACTGTGTCCCTATGTCCCCGTGTCCCCATGGCCATCCCTACCCCAGCCGCCCCCTCTCCACACGCAACCCCTCATGTCCAGACCCCACACCAGGACCCCACAGCTTCCCTTGGGGGTGGGCTCATTTGGGGACACCGGGACGTCACCAGCAGAACCCCCAAACTCCCAGGGGATCCCCAACAGCGCCACTGCCAGGGGAGTGGACGTGAATCAAATGCCTCATTTGTAAAGCTCTAGATTAATTAGAAATTAATTAGAAGTGGCAGTAATTACCCCAGAACGGAGCTCGGCGACACCCGAATTGGAAGGAATTTGGGGAATTTTAATACCGAGAGGGATGGGGGGGGTCCTGGTGAGCACCCATCTGGTATCGCCCCCCCTCCCAAACCCAGCATCACCCCCTCATCCTGGCCCCATCCTCCCCTGCAGGATGTGCCCATGGCACCCTCATTTCCTGCCAAAAAAGGGGCAGGAAAAGCCCAAAGCAGCACCCAAGGGTGCCACCCTGGAGGGCTGCCCCATCAGCACCCATTGGGGTGCTCAGCACCCAATTTGCAGGGTGTTTTCTCCTTGGGAAGATCCAAAAGACGGCATTTCCAAGGGTTTTTCTTTGGCAGCCAAGGCAAAGCTGCTCCCCGCCGCGGGGCCATTGCTGTAATTAGGGATTAGTAATTAGTACGGGGTCGTGTGAGGTCACTGGGCACAGAGCCTTGTGCTGGGGCTGTGCTGATGCCATACTGGTGTCATACTGGTGTCATACTGGTGCTGTGCTGGTGTTGTACTGGTGCTGTACTGGTGCTGTGCTGGTGCTGTGATGGAGCTGTACTGGTGCTGTACTGGGGCTGTACTGGTGCTGTGATGGAGTTGTACTGGTGTTGTGCTGGAGCTGTACTGGGGCTGTACTGGTGCTGTACTGGTGCTGTGATGGAGCTGTACTGGTGTCATGCTGGGGCTGTATGGTGCTTGTGCTGGTGCTGTGATGGAGCTGTACTGGTGCTGTAATGGAGCTGTACTGGTGCTGTACTGGTGCTGTGCTGGGGCTGTACTGGTGCTGTGCTACTGCTGTGCTGGTGCTGTGATGGAGCTGTACTGGTGCTGTACTGGAGCTGTACTGGTGCTGTACTGGTGCTGTGCTGGGGCTGTACTGGTGCTGTACTGGGGCTGCACTGGTGCTGTGCTGGTCCCACTGCCCACAGCAGCCCTGATGTTTGCTGTGCATCCCCTGTGCATCCCCTGTGCAGCTCCTGTGCATCCCCCGTGTACTTGCTGTGCATTCACCTTGCAGCCACCTTACACTGACCCTGCAGCTGCTGAGCATCCACTGTGCATTCATCCTGCATCCGCTCTACATCTGCTGAGCATCCACCCTGCATCTGCCCTGCATCCACCGTACATCTGACGTGCATCAGCCACACATTCACCTTGCATTGACCCTGCAGCCGCTGTGCATCCCCTGTGCACCCGCTGTGCATCCCCACAGATCCACTGTGCAGCTGCTACGAATCCGTTCTGCATTGGCTGTGCAGCCACCGTGCATTTAATGAGCAGCCACCCTGCATCCACCCTGCATCCACCCTGCATCCACCCTCCATCTGCTGTGCATCCACCGTGCATCCCCTGTGCATCTGCTGCTGCTGTGCATCCACCGTGCTTCTGCTCTGCAGCTCCACACATCCTCCTTGCATCCACCTTGCACTGCAGCCGCTGTGCATCTGCTGGGCACCCGCTGTGCATCTGCTGTGCATCCACCCTGCATCTGCCCTGCAGCCGCTGTGCATCCACTGTGCATCTCCTGTGCATCTGATGTGTATCGGCCACACATCCACCTTGCACTGGCCCTGCAGCCACTGTGCATCTGCTGTGCATCCACCCTGCATCTGCCCTGCAGCCGCTGTGCATCCACTGTGCATCTCCTGTGCATCTGATGTGTATCGGCCACACATCCACCTTGCACTGGCCCTGCAGCCACTGTGCATCTGCTGTGCATCCACCCTGCATCTGCCCTGCAGCCGCTGTGCATCCACTGTGCATCTCCTGTGCATCTGATGTGTATCGGCCACACATCCACCTTGCACTGGCCCTGCAGCCACTGTGCATCTGCTGTGCATCCACCCTGCATCTGCCCTGCAGCCGCTGTGCATCCACTGTGCATCTCCTGTGCATCTGATGTGTATCGGCCACACATCCACCTTGCACTGGCCCTGCAGCCACTGTGCATCTGCTGTGCATCCACCCTGCATCTGCCCTGCAGCCGCTGTGCATCCACTGTGCATCTCCTGTGCATCTGATGTGTATCGGCCACACATCCACCTTGCACTGGCCCTGCAGCCACTGTGCATCTGCTGTGCATCCACCCTGCATCTGCTGAGCATTCACTACACATCCATCAAGCATCCTTCCTCGGTGCATCCACCCTGCATCTAATGAGCAGCCACCCTGCATCCACGACGCAGCAGCTGTGCTCCTGCTGTGCATGCACCGCATCCCCTGTGCATCTGCCCTGTATCCGCTGTGCATCTGCTGTGCATCCGCTGTGCATTCATCCTGCAACTGCTCTGCATTGGCTGAGCATCCTCCATGCATCTGCCCTGCATCCGCTGTGCATCCACCCTGTATCTGCTGTACAACCTCACACATCCCCTGTGCATCCACCTTGCATTGGCCCTGCAGCTGCTGTGCATCCCCACAAATCCACTGAGCAGCTGCTACGAATCCGTTCTGCCTTGGCTGCGCCCACCG
>NW_010161549.1:4860-5725 GCF_000695765.1 Mesitornis unicolor | reverse complement strand
CCCCCCGCCACCCCCCCCCCATCTGCTGTGCATCCGCTGTGCATCCACCGTGCATCCCCTGTGCATCTGCTGTGCGTACACCGTGCTTCTGCTCTGCAACTCCACACATCCTCCTTGCATCCACCTTGCACTGGCCCTGCAGCCGCTGTGCATCTGCTGGGCACCCGCTGTGCATCCGCTGTGCATCCACCCTGCATCTCCTGTGCATCTGATGTGTATGAGCCACACATTCTCCTTGCATTGACCCTGCAGCCGCTGTGCATCCACACTGCATCTAATGAGCAGCCACCCTGCATCCACCACGCAGCAGCTGTGCTCCTGCTGTGCATGCACCGCATCCCCTGTGCATCTGCCCTGTATCCGCTGTGCATCCATCCGCTGTGCATCCACCCTGCATCTCCTGTGCATCTGATGTGTATGAGCCACACATTCTCCTTGCATTGACCCTGCAGCCGCTGTGCATCCACACTGCATCTAATGAGCAGCCACCCTGCATCCACCACGCAGCAGCTGTGCTCCTGCTGTGCATGCACCGCATCCCCTGTGCATCTGCCCTGTATCCGCTGTGCATCCACCCTGTATCTGCTGTACAACCTCACACATCCCCTGTGCATCCACCTTGCATTGGCCCTGCAGCTGCTGTGCATCCCCACAAATCCACTGTGCAGCTGCTACGAATCCGTTCTGCATTGGCTGTGCAGCCACCGTGCATTTAATGAGCAGCCACCCTGCATCCACCCTGCATCCACCCTGCATCCACCCTCCATCTGCTGTGCATCCACCGTGCATCCCCTGTGCATCTGCTGTGCATACACCGTGCTTCTGCTCTGCAGCTCCACACATCCTCCTTGCATCCACCTTCCAC
>NW_010161549.1:641-4756 GCF_000695765.1 Mesitornis unicolor | reverse complement strand
GCGTCAGCTGTGCTCCTGCTGTGCATGCACCGCATCCCCTGTGCATCTGCCCTGCATCCCCTGTGCATCTGCTGTGCATCCGCTGTGCATTCATCCTGCATCCGCTGTGCATCTGCTGAGCATCCTCCATGTATCTGCCCTGCATCCGCTGTGCATCCACTGTGCACCTGCTGTGCCTTCACTACACATCGACCACGCATCCTCTGTGCATCTGACACGTATCAGCCGTGCATTCACCTTGCATCGACCCTGCAGCTACGTTGTATCTGCCCTGCATCTCCTGTGCATCCATCATGCATCTAATGAGCAGCCACTCTGCATCTGCTGTGCTTCATCTGCCACACGTCCCCTGTGCATCCACTGTGCATCCTCTGTGCAGCCCCTGTGCATCCTCTGAGCATCCTCTGTGCAGCCCCTGTGCATCCTCTGAGCATCCTCAGTGCATCTGCTGTGCATCTTCTGAGTATCCACTGAGCGTCCTCTGAGCATTGACTGAGCATCCTCTCCATGCATCCTCTGAGCATTCACCCTGCATCCTCTCTGCATCCTCTGTGCATCCTCTGAACATCTTCTGAGCATTCTCTGAGCATCCCCTGTGCATCCCCTGAGCATCTTCTGAGCATCCTCTGTGCATCCTCTGAACATCTTCTGAGCATCCCCTGAGCATCCCCTGAGCATCCTCTGTGCATCCTCTGCGCATCCTCTGAACATCTTCTGAGCATCCTCTGAGCACCCACTGAGTGTCCCCTGTGCATCTGCTGAGCATCCTTTGTGCAGCCCCTGCGCATCCTCTGAGCATCCACCCTGCATCCTCTGTGCATCCTCTGAGCATCCGCTGAGCATCTTCTGAGAATCCTCTGAGCATCCCCTGTGCATCCTCTGAGCATCCCCTCTGCATCCTCTGAGCATCTTCTGAGCATCCTCTGTGCATCCTCTGAGCATCCACTGTGCATCCTCTGAACATCTTCTGAGCATCCTCTGAGCATCCACCCTGCATCCTCTGAGCATCCTCTGTGCATCCTCTAAGCATCCACTCTGCATCCGTTGAACATTCTCTGAGTATACACTGAGTATTTTCTGAGCACCCTCTGAGCATCCTCTAAGCATCCACTGTGCATCCACTGAGCATTCTCTGAGCATCCACTGAGCACCCTCTGAGCACACACTGAGTATAATCTAAGCATCCTCTGTGCATCTGCTGAGCACCCTCTGAGCATACCCCCCTCTGGGCATCTGCTGAGCACCCTCTGAGCATCCCCTGTGCATCCCCTGTGCATCCGCTGAGCATCCTCTGTGGAGATACCCAGCACAGCCCAACCTGTCCCCCCAGTCCTCTCCAGTCCTCATTGGTGTGGGACTGGTGTGTGAAATAGAAAACCCCCAAATACAATAAAATACAATGGAATAAATTAATAGAATAAAAGAAAAAGAGAGTAAAATAGTATACAGTAAAATAAAACAAAATACAGAATAAAATACAATAAAATACAACAGAATACAATAAAATATAAACCAGGAGAGCTGTTCCCCCAGTCCCCACCAGGAGAAGCCACCGATGCCTCTCCCAGGGAGGTTCAGAGCCACAGCAAAGCCAGCGCTGCTGGGGATGCTCTCGGTGTCACCCCGTGTGTCCCCACCAGTGACACCGGTTCCCACCCACGTGGTAACGCCACAGCCCCTGGGCAGTGCTGGGGTCACAGGGATGGGGTTTGTCATGGTGAAACCACAGTGAAATGATGGTGAAACCAGAGTGAAACCACAATGCCCCAATGTCAGAGGCAAGGAGAGGAGAGTGGAGCCAACCCTGACCTTGGCACCACAGTGAAACCAGAGTGAAACCACAATGCCCCAAAGTCAGAGCCAAGGAGAGGAGAGCGGAGCCAACCCTGACCTTGGCACCACGGTGAAATCAGAGTGAAACCATCAATGCCTCAGCAAGGAGAGCAGAGACAAACCTGATCCTGGCACCGTGGTGAAACCACAGTGAAACCATGGCAAAACCACAGTGAAACCACTATGCCCCAACTCCAGAGCTTCAGAGAGGAGAATGGGACCAAAGCCAGCCCTGGCACGGTGGTGAAGCCATGGCAAAACCACAGTGAAAACACCAATGCCAGAGCCTTGGAGAGGAGAGCAGGACCAACCCTGAACCTGGCACCACAGTGAAACCAGAGTGAAACCACTAACGCCTCGGCAAGGAGAGTGGGGACAAACCTGACCCCGGTACCGTGGTGAAACCATCAATGCCAGAGCCTCAGAGTGGAGCGAGGCCAAACCCAGACCTGGCACCATGGTGGATTCACAATGAAACCAGAGTGAAACCAGAGTGAAACCACAATGCTCCAATGCCAGAGCTTCAGAGATGAGAGCAGGACCAACCCTGGCCATGGCACCACAGTGAAACCAGAGTGAAACCGCGATGCACCAACGCCAGAGACAAGGAGAGGAGAGCGGGGCCAACCCTGGCTCCAGCACCACAGTGAAACCAGAGTGAAACCATCAACTCCAGAGCCTCAGAGTGGAGTGAGGCCAAACCCAGCCCTGGCACCGTGGTGAAACCAGAGTGAAACCACAACGCCCCAACTCCAGAGCCTCAGAGAGGAGAATGGGACCAACCCTGGCCCTGGCATCATGGTGAAACCACAGTGAAACCAGAGTGAAACCAGCAACGCCAGAGCCTCAGAGTGGAGCGAGGCCAAACCCAGACCTGGCACCGTGGTGAAACCACAATGCCCCAATGCCAGAGCTAAGGAGAGGAGAGCGGAGCCAACCCTGGCCTTGGGACCACGGTAAAACCAGAGTGAAACCACAGTGAAACCATGATACACCAACTCCAGAACCTCAGAGAGGAGAATGGGGCCAAACCCAGCCCTGGCAGCATGGTGAAACCATGGTGAAACCACAATGCCTCAATGCCAGAACCGAGGAGAGGAGAGTGAAGCCAACCCTGGCCTTGGGACCACGGTGAAACCAGAGTGAAACCAGAGTGAAACCACGGTGAAACCACCAACACCTCAGCAAGGAGAGTGGGGACAAATCTGGTCCTGGTACCACGGTGAAACCACAGTGGAACCACAGTGGAACCACAGTGGAACCACAACGCCCCAATGTCAGAGCCAAGGAGAGAAGAGTGGGACCAACCCTGGCCCTGGCACTGTGGTGAAAAACCATGGTGAAACCACAGTGAAACCAGAGTGAAACCACAATGCCCCAACGCCAGAGCCAAGGAGAGGAGAGTGGGGCCAACCCTGACCTTGGCACCACGGTGAAACCAGAGTGAAACCAGAGTGAAACCACGGTGAAACCACCAACACCTCAGCAAGGAGAGTGGGGACAAATCTGGTCCTGGTACCACGGTGAAACCACAGTGAAACCACAGTGGAACCACAACACCCCAATGCCAGAGGCAAGGAGAGGAGAGCGGAGACAACCCTGGCCCTGGCACCACGGTGAAACCAGAGTGAAACCATGGTGAAACCACCACCACCACCATCTCCTTGGGGTGGAGACTGGGGCTTGTAAGCCCTGGGTGATCCCCACGGCGCATGGACGTCCCCATCCCCATCCCCACCCCATCATGTCCCACCCCCGTCCCGGTGCAGCGTCCCTACCTCGCGCTGCAGCACCAGCTCCTTGGTGAAGTGCGTGGCCTCCTCGCTGAAGGGCTCCCCCTCCTGCACCAGCCCCGGGAGGTTCCTGGCACCGCGCGGGCACTCGATGCCTGCGGAGGAAGGGGAGGAAGAGGAGGGTCAGGGGTCTGGGGGCGGCTCCTGCGATAGGGGGTGTCCTTGGAGGGTCCTCGGTGCTGGCAGAGGGGATGGGGACAGTGGGGTTGGGGATATGGGGATGGGGACGTGGGGACAGTGGGGATGGGGACAGTGGCATTGGGGATATGGTGATGGGGACATGGGGATGAGCAGGGATGGGGACATGGGGACAAGGAGGGATGGGGACAATGGGGATGGGGATATGGGGATGGGGACATGAGGATGAGCAGGGATGGGGAAGGAAGCGGGGATGGGGATGTGGATGGGGATATGGGGACAGGGATAGGGTCATGGGGATGGGGACATGGGGACAGGGATGGGGATGTAGGGACAGGGATGGGGACAGGG
>NW_010161549.1:0-449 GCF_000695765.1 Mesitornis unicolor | reverse complement strand
GGAGATGGGGACAGTGGGGATGGGGACATGGGGATGAGCAAGGGAAGAGCCAGCAGAGATAGAGACATGGGGACAAGGAGGGATGGGGACATGGGGATGAGCAGGGGAAGAGCAGGTAGGGATGGGGACAGCAGGGATGGGGACATTAGGAACAGCTGGGATTGGGACATGGAGGGATGGGGACATGGGGATAAGGAGGGATGGGGACAGAGGGGATGGGGACATGGAGACAAGGAGGGATGGGGACATGGGGACAAGAAGGGGAAGAGCCAGCAAGGATGGGGACATTGGGACACTGGGGATGGGAACATGGGGATGAGGAGGGATGGGGACAGAGGGGATGGAGACATGGAGGGATGGGGACATGGGGACAAGAAGGTGAAGGACCAACAGGGATGGGGACATGGGGACATCAGAAATGGGGACATTGGGACACTGGGGATGGGAAC
>NW_010161548.1:4061-5887 GCF_000695765.1 Mesitornis unicolor | reverse complement strand
AGGACTGACCCCAAAACAGAGCCCTGGGGAAATGCTCTGAGTATTTTGCATGCAGCATCCCAGAACTGAATATTTCCCCTGTGCAAATACCCCCTGACTCCTCTGCATGCACATTCCCCCGTTTCTTGCAAAAACCACCCGGCCGCCTCGACCGAGGAAGGATCCCATTGCTCACGGCAGCCCGACGGCGTCCTCCAGTCGTGCACGACGGCCCCGCTCTTCTTGCAGGTGACCGCGTAGGCCTCCAGCACCTGGCAGAGGATTTGCTTCGCCCCGTCGCTCATGCACACGTCGTAGAGGCAGTTGCGGTAGAAATCTCGGGGCTCCACAACGGCGTGGCAAGCCTTGAAAGGCCCCTGGAAGGTTTTTTTGATGAGGCCGCAGTACTGGTTGCCCCCGTACAGCTCCTTTTTCTCCTCCTCGCACACCGGGCAGGAGCCTTCGCAATAATCCCAGCAAAACGGGTCATCGTCGTCGGGGACCTTCCAGCCTCCGGCCCACGCCACCGTGGCGGTGAGGTTGTCGCCGCCGTAGGGGATGTCGTCCTCGGCCTTGAGGTTGAAGTTGCCGCAGAGGCCGCAGGTGTGTTTGTAGTAGCTGCTGGGGAGGTCGACGAGGAGGTGCCAGTTCCAGTCGTACATCACCCGCAGCCCGAAATCCGTCTCCAGCACGGCATTGAGCCCGCTCTGCCCGATCCGCACCTTCCCGTCCTCCAGGTTCGCCGGCAGCAGGGTCAGGACCCCGTTCACCTACAGGTGGGGGGCACCTGGTGTGATGGGGGCAGTGGCTGCTGGGGTGCTGCAGCGGCGTGCGGTTGCTCATTGCACGGTGCTGCAGTGCGCAACTGCCCTCTGTGACGGGCAACTGCTCGCTGCGGCGATGAAACCGTGAGACCACGAAGGCCTTGAAACGCTGCTGTTCCTGCAGCATGCAATCACCCAGTGCAGCATGCAATTGCCTCTACAGCCATGCTGCAACATGCAGTGACCCCCTGCAGCATGCAGTTGCCTCTAGGGTGATGCTGCAGCATGCAGTGACCCCCTGCAGCTTGCAATTGCCTCTACAGCCATGCTGCAGCATGCAGTTGCCTCTAGGGCAATGGTGCAGTGTGCAACGACCCCCTGCAGCATGCAATTGCCTCCACAGCGATGCTGCAGCATGCAATTACCCCCTACAGCATGCAATTGCCTCTACAACCATGCTTGCAGCATGCAATGACCCCCTGCAGCATGAAGTTGCCTCTACAGCCATGCTGCAGCATGCAATGACGCCCTGCAGCATGCAATTGCCTCTAGGGTGATGCTGCAGCATGCAACCACCCCCTGCAGAATACAATTGCCTCCATGGCGATGCTACAGCATGCAACAACCCTCTGTATCATGTAATTGCCTCTAGGGTGATGCTGCAGCATGCAACGACCCTCTGCAGCATGCAATTGCCTCTACAGTGATGCTGCAGCATGCAGTGACCCCCTGTAGCCTGCAATTGCCTCTAGGGTGATGCTGCAGCATGCAGCAACCCCCTACAGCATGCAATTGCCTCTAGGGCCGTGCTGCGGCATGCAACGATCCCCTGCAGCATGCAATTGCCTCTAGGGTGATGCTACAGCATGCAGCAACCCCCTACAGCATGCAATTTCCTGTACAGCCGTGCTGCGGCATGCAACGACCCCCTGCAGCATGCAATTGCCTCTAGGGTGATGCTGCAGCATGCAGTGACCCCCTGCAGCATGCAATTGCCTCTAGGGTGATGCTGCAGCATGCAACCACCCCCTGCAGAATACAATTGCCTCCATGGCGATGCTACAGCATGCAACAACCCCCTGT
>NW_010161548.1:0-4027 GCF_000695765.1 Mesitornis unicolor | reverse complement strand
CCCCCCTGCAGCATGCAACAACCCCCTGCAGCATGCAATTGCCTCTAGGGCGATGCTGCAGCATGCAGTGACCCCCTGCAGCATGCAATTGCCTCTACAGCCAATAAGGGTGACCCCGACGGAGCAGGAAGAGGGGTTGAATGAAGCAGATGGGTGGGGGAGGGATGGAGGGAAAAGGAGGTGGGAAAAGGCCAATTTGAGCCCCATTTCGGGCCAGCTCACCCTGACTTTGCCCACTTCCCTGCGGCGGATGGAGACGTGTTGGCCGTAGACTTTGACGTTGGCCACGCTGACGTAGGAGACGGTTTTCACCCCACCTCGGATGTCGTTCTTGGCTTCTACCTTGAAGGGCACCAACCTGGAGTCGTTCCCACAGGATTCGGCCATGGTGTAGGTGCAGGTGCCTTGGAAGTCGAACTGGAGGCTGTCAAAGGTGTGGTAGTGGGGGTCCCCCCAAGCCCAGCAGGTGGCAACCAGGGCTGGGACGCACTTGGCTTGGCCGTCCTTCAACTTGCACCGCTCCTTGGTCCGGCACCGGAGGGCTTTGCAGGGGTCTGGAAGGAAAAGAAGCCAATGGGAGATGGAGAAAGGGAGAAAGGCATGGGAGATGGAGAAGGGAAAAAGACACAGGAGATGGAAAAGGAGGAAGCCAATGGGAGATGGAGAAGGGAAAAAGCCATGGGAGATGGAGAAAGGGAGAAAGCCACAGGAGATGGAGAAAGGAAAAAGCCACAGGAGATGGAGAAAGGGAGAAGCCAATGGGAGATGAAGAAGGGGGAAGCCAATGGGAGATGAAGAAGGGAAAAAGCCACAGGAGACGGAGAAGGAGGAAGCCAATGGGATGCGGAGAAAGGGAAAAGCCAATGGGAGATGGAGAAAGGGAGAAGCCACGGGAGATGGAGAAAGGGAAAGCCAATGGGAGACGGAGAAGGGGGAATCCAACAGGAGACGGATCAGGGGAGAAGACAATGGGAGATGGAGAAGGGAAAAAGCCACAAGAGTTGGAGAAGGGGAAGAACAGGAGATGGAGAAAGGAAGAAGCCAATGGGAGATGGAGAAGGGAAAAAGCCAATGGGAGATGGAGAAGGGAAAAAGCCACATGAGTTGGAGAAGGGGAAGAAAAGGAGATGGAGAAAGAGAGAAGCCAATGGGAGATGGAGAAGGGAGAAAGCCATGGGAGATGGAGAAGGGAAAAAGCCAATGGGAGATGGAGAAGGGAAAAAGACACAGGAGATGAACAAGGGAGAAAGCCACAGGAGCTGGAGAAGGGGAAGAACAGGAGATGGAGAACAGGGAAGCCAATGTGAGATGGAGAAAGGAGAAAGCCATGGGAGATGGAGAAAGGGAAAAGGCCATGGGAGATGGAGAAAGGGAAGAACGGGAGATGGAGAAAGGGAAGAACAGAAGATGGAGGAAGGGAAGAAGACATGGGAGATGGAGAAGGGGAAAAGCCACAGGAGATGGAGAAGGGGAAGAACAGGAGATGGAGAAAGGGAGAAGCCAATGGGAGATGGAGAAGGGAAAAAGCCACATGAGTTGGAGAAGGGGAAGAAAAGGAGATGGAGAAAGGGAGAAGCCAATGAAGCGAATGGGAGATGGAGAAGGGAAAAAGCCATGGGAGATGGAGAAAGGGAGAAAGCCACAGGAGATGGAGAAAGGAAAAAGCCACAGGAGATGGAGAAAGGGAGAAGCCAATGGGAAATTGAGAAGGGAGAAAGACACGGGAGATGGAGAAGGAAGAAGCCAACGAGAGATGGAGAAGGAGGAAGTCAATGGGAGATGGAGAAAGGGAGAAGCCACAGGAGATGGAGAAAGGGAAAGCCAATGGGAGATGGAGAAGGGGGAATCCAACAGGAGACGGATCAGGGGAGAAGCCAACAGGAGATGGAGAAGGGAAAAAGCCACAGGAGACGGAGAAGGGAAGAAGACACAGGAGATGCAGAAAGAGAGAAAGCCAATGGGAGATGGAGAAGGGGAAGAACAGGAGATGGAGAAGGAGGAAGCCAATGGGAGATGGAGAAGGGAAAAGCCACCGGAGATGGAGAAGGGAAAAAGCCACAGGAGATGGACAAGGGGAAGAACAGGAGATGGAGAAAGGGAGAAGCCATGGGAGATGGAGAAAGGGAGAATGCCAATGGGAGATGAAGAAGGGAAAAAGACATGGGAAATGGAGAAAGGGAAGAACAGGAGGTGGAGAAAGGGTGAAGCCATGGGAGATGGAGAACGGGGAAGCCAATGGGAGATGGAGAAAGGGAAAAGGCCATGGGAGATGAAGAAGAAGGAAGCCAATGGGAGATGGAGAAAGGAGAAAGCCATGGGAGATGGAGAAAGGGAAGAACAGGAGATGGAGAAAGGGAAGAAGACATGGGAGATGGAGAAGGAGGAAGCCAATGGGAGATGGAGAATGAGGAAGCCTTATCCCCTCCAAAATCTTCCCACCACATCCCTGACCCTCTCCGGGTTGGAAATGGGACCTGTGGCCTCCATCTCCCCCTGCTGCAATGTTTGCACCTCAACCCACACGTCTCAACGATGCCAACCCCAGGATCTGCTCCAGCTCCGAGACCCCTTTTTTTTCTTCCATTCAAGCAACCCCATTTTTTTTTCCCCTTACTTTGGTTGATGCAACCCATGACCCCGTCCCGAATGTCGCAGGTCTCGTCATCGGTGCAGCCGTGGTTGCTGCAAACGAAGCCCTCGCCGGGGTTGCAGGTGCAGCGCTGCCGGCAGTTGTCCTTCAGGACCCACTCGTGGGGCTGCGGGGCGAGAGGTGGCGGAATTTTACGGCGAGAAGAGCGGAGATGGAGGAAAATGGGGGAAAAATTATCCCCCACGCGTTGAGAACGAGCAGCTTTGTGAAATCGCTGAAGGAAGCCTCGCTTTTGCCGCGAGGAAAGAAGAAAATGAGGACAAAAACAGCCCCGTCCCCTTGTGCTTTTCCACCTCCTCTGCAGGAAAAAATACGGTGTTTGGTGCCTGCGGTTGTGGCAGCCCCGTCTGTGCCTCGTGTCGAGGGATAAACGAGATGGAAATGCCCCGAGAATTGCTCAGCGGATGGAAAAATGGAGGGTTTTCTTTCTGCAAGGTGCTTTGCCACGCACACGTCGGCTTTGGAGCGATGCGCTGCACCGCAGGCAGGAGGAAAACGTTAAAATAAACCCCCAAATCCCTCAAATTTCAGGACGCTTTTACCTTATAGTATCTCCCGTCCACAAAGCAACCGCATTCGGCCCCGGGAACGCAGCTGCTCCCATCGAAGACGAATCCCTCGTCGCAGCGGCAGCCTTCAACGCAGGTTTCAGGGCATTTGGAGGCATCCAGGAACCCCTTGCAGCTGTTGGCGCAGAGGTTGGTGCACAGGGAGTAGCTGCTCTTGGCCGGGCAGTTGAGGGCTGGAAGGAAAAAGGGTGCCAGTCCCAAAGCCAAATATTGGGTGGGAAACTGAGGCTGGGTGGCTGATTCGGTGGCAGCCCTGGGTTCCACCCCAGAGAGATGGTAGGGCACGAATGCTGGGGAAAACTCAACCCCTTTGGGGTTGGGGATGATGGGGAAAAGCCAAAACCAAGACGGATTTCACAATTTTTTGTGCTTGTGTTGGCTTTTCCCCCCAATTTGTCCCCAGCACCAATGAAATTTCACCCCGTTGGCTTTTCCCCCTCGCCCAAAATGCCACCAAAACCACACCTGGTTGGCGCTTGCATTGATTTTTTCCCAGTTTGCCCCCAGCATCAATGAAATTTCACCCCATTGGCTTTTTCCTCCTTGCCCAAAATGCCCCCAAAAATGCACTTGATTGGTGGTTGTGTTGATTTTTCCCCAATTTCCCCTCAAAGTCAATGAAATTTCACCACATTGGCTTTTTCTCCTTGCCCAAAATGCCAATAAAAATCCACCTGGTTGGCCCTTGCGTTGGCTTTTCCCCAGCATCAATGAATTTTCACCCCATTGGCTTTTCCTGCTTGCCCAAAATGCCCCCAGAAATGCACCAGGTTGCTGCTTGCGTTGGCTTTTCCCCAATTTGCCCCCA
>NW_010161547.1:19672-26910 GCF_000695765.1 Mesitornis unicolor | reverse complement strand
CCTGAGCCCTGCCCGGTGCAGGCGGCTGAAGGGGAGCCACCGCCGCGACGTGCCCGGCCCGCCAGGCCTCGGGCCCCCCGCAGCCCCCTGAGCACTTAAAATATGTGTTGTCTGGGTTGTTCGCTAAAGACATCGTTCATTTCTTTTAAATACAAGTTGTGCGGGGCAGGGACCGCTTTTCTTAAGCATTTCTCAAGCGAGCTGCAAAATTTGAACCCAGTTTCATTCCAAGTGTCACTATAGTGCAATTAAAATCTTAGTATGTATAAATAGTTATGCTGGTAAAACTGTCGGGAAAAGTTGTAGCCTTTGCGGTGACATAGTGTCAGGCTTTATAGAACAAGGGAAAAAAACCACCTAAAAAACCCCTTCAATTTTGCAAAATACTTGGGTTTTAGAGTTTTGTTTTTATTATTTTAAGCCATGTGCCGGAATGCTTCCTAGCAGAGGAGCCGCTTAAATACACTTTGCGAACGAATCTCAACTTTGGGAAAGTGTGTCTGGGATGAATGAGTCTTGGCAGGTCTGCGCAAATCTTTTAGCACATGACTGTGCGATGATTGGAGTAGCAGCCTGCAGGAAAGAAACCATTTGAGGTGCAAATGCACGCACTTGATTTAAGAAGCGAGGGGAAGAGTTTGAAGCTGACTTGGTGGTAGGATTTTCTGGTTGAGAAGTGGATGTGCATTACTGTGATTCAGAGTTTAGCCCAATAGTCAGGTAAGGATGAGTAGTGGATTTTAGTGGGGCTTATAACAGTGGTTTGGCATAATTAAACAGAGCTATTTTATTGGACTCTATTAACCTGGTTAACCTTAAATCTTCACCATGACAAGGTTTTCATGTAAAGAGCCACCATACAAAGTACTACATTGAATTTTAATTGGAGCTTTCAAGACCTAATGTAGAGTTTATTCTTCTTGCTTCATCTTTCTTTCCTTTCCTTCTTGTAAGTCCAGGTATAGTAAAATACATAGAAAGAATACTTCCTGACATAAGTTTAAATGCTATGAATCCAGATCGCATAAATCAATTAAGAGCAGGATTTTTAAGAGAATGAAGTGGTTTTTTTTTGATTTATATATGTACTGCATATAAGAAGGTGAAGATGACACTCAGTAGTGCGATACCTTGGTCTTGACAAACTTCCTGAACCTAATTATTAGCTGGCCAGTCAACTGCAGTGGTTAAAACCCAGGAAGCAAACCCACTGCACAGCTCAGGTTGTAGGTGCTTTGCCGGCTCAGGTTGTAGGTGCTTTGCCGGCTCAGGAACCTGGTTAACCTTAAATCTTCACCATGACAAGGTTTTCATGTAAAGAGCCACCATACAAAGTACTACATTGAATTTTAATTGGAGCTTTCAAGACCTAATGTAGAGTTTATTCTTCTTGCTTCATCTTTCTTTCCTTTCCTTCTTGTAAGTCCAGGTATAGTAAAATACATAGAAAGAATACTTCCTGACATAAGTTTAAATGCTATGAATCCAGATCGCATAAATCAATTAAGAGCAGGATTTTTAAGAGAATGAAGTGGTTTTTTTTTGATTTATATATGTACTGCATATAAGAAGGTGAAGATGACACTCAGTAGTGCGATACCTTGGTCTTGACAAACTTCCTGAACCTAATTATTAGCTGGCCAGTCAACTGCAGTGGTTAAAACCCAGGAAGCAAACCCACTGCACAGCTCAGGTTGTAGGTGCTTTGCCGGCTCAGGTTGTAGGTGCTTTACAAATCTGGTACACAATTCCTCCTTCTGCTGATAAATTTGAATTCTCCTGCAGTAATATTGTTGTGACTATTGTCAATTATTGCGCTTCGAGAAGTGCAGAAAAGCCCTGTGAAGACAAGAACAACACATAGGATCTTCTACAGAGTTTAGCCTGAGTGAGGGAAGGTGTTTGGATGTGAGTGACTACTATGATACCAGTAAATATCCCCTGAATTGCAGTATTTTGGGATTTGCCATGAATTAAACACCTGTTAATTAACCCTCGTGGCTCTCTCTGCTGCATTAGAGTTGGTACCAAGTGTGACTGGTTCTCTTGAGAAAGTTGTGCCCTACGTAGCTTGCAAATGTGCTACAGCTGAAACGTGTCGTGTTTGCTGCTAAGTCACTTAGGCTCTAAAAGTTATACAACTTCCTTAATGTTGTTTTAAAACTGAAATATAGACATATTTTAAAGACCTGTTTGGCTGGAGGCCCATTTTAGAGTGGCCGGTAACGGTAATAAACTATCCTCAAACATTTGTGCTCAATAAAATTTGAGAATATGAAAACAAAAAGTTCCTGGTTTAGCTTTTTATACATGTTTTCTGCACCATGTGACTGCGGCGTTTGACATTGTCCATGGCTCAAAGAGGAGCCACTGCCTTGAGCGTTTTAGGCCTCTGGCCCACTCTGCAGCCCAACCTTGAGTTATTTTCTGTTCTGATCAGGGCAGTGAAGGTTTATGGTCTCTGACCAATATCCTGCTAGGTGAAAATTTCTAATTAGACCTTTTTATCATCAAAGCTGCACTTTATGGGTGTACTTTCTGTCACTTAGGGCTCCTGGAATAAACTGGGCCAAAGCTGGATGGCTGCTGTGATCACACCAAGCAACTTCCAGATATATAGAGAGATCCAGTAGTTTCAGGAGCATTTGCTGTATTTAAATTCCTTACTGTTTGTGTGGCCTACTACTGTTTGTGGAATCTACTTCATAAAAAGAAATAAAATCTATCTACTCCATTGTTTGGCTTCGCACGAGCAGAATCTGTTTATACAATTGAGTCCTGTGTAGTTCAGAATGGGAGAGCCATCAAGATAAGCTGCTTCTCCTGCTGCAGTTCATGTGCAAATGTTTAGTATAGAATATTTGTGTGTATTAACTATTTCAGTTGCGAAGAGGGAGCCTTTTCCAAAGACTTGAGATCTTCCTTGGTTAAGTAAGTCAGCTAAAGAAGTGCTGTTTCTGTATAAATTATTTTAAACTGCTCAGAAGAAATGTCTGTGTTCCTGTGAGAACAGAACTGTGATCTGTTGTAAGAAAATACACTGAGAATGTATTTTAAGGTTAGATTTTTAGTGATATTGGGATAAATAATGGGATTTTAATGCTAACTGCTGTGGCTGTTCCTGGGTAGTACTGATTCTGACACACAAGCTGTTATGTGGTGAGAGTAGTAACAAAAACAAGGCAAATGACTTGCAAACTTGAGCATTTCATTTGTCTGGAACTGGTTGGATAACTTAATATTGCTAATTTAAAAAAAAATTCAAAAATGGAGAACAAATTCTGACTATAAATGCCAGATTCTCAGGAATACATGCAGAAATACAATAGCTACTATGGGTATTTTTTTTTTCCTGTTTGTATGTGAGAAATGTTTTCTACCAAGTTTGCAAAGCAGGAAAATCATCTTAATCTTTGGTGGCAGAATTGTTAACGAGGGGCTCCGGAGCCTTCCCCTGCCCCCAGCCATCCCTAAGCGGTGCAGTTAGCAGCGGGGAAGCGGTGCCTTAGCGCTGCAAGGACACGTAGCCCAGTGCGAATTTCACTTCGGAAGAAATCTATATCAAAGGGTGTCTTAAACGTACACCTTAGCTGGCCATATTGCTGCACGTCAGATGTGAAAGTAAAAATAAATGTGTGAAGCACCAGGCAGAGTATGAAATCTAAAGCTGAAAGCCGTGTCTCTGAGCAGTATTATCCAAAATCCTGGCCCTCGTATATGTGTATATCTGAGAGCATATATAGATAGATGTATTTTTATATGTATGTTTCATTTCTGATCCACAGTATTTCCTGTAGGCAAGAAATCAAAGATCTTTTCAAGTTATAAATGACAATAAGTAGGGAAGCCAATATTTCCGATCGCTGGTATTTGAGTACGTGGTGTTCTTTGATGTCCAAATGAGAACTGGAGGAATGTCTAAAATTAACAAAGAAATATGTAAAAGTAATGATGAAATGCAGAACGTGGAGGAAAGCAGGCAAGGCCTGCTTATTTTTTTTCCCTCTGAATAATTATTTGTTAGGGTTAAGACACAGAGCACAAACAGTTGAGACACATAAATCCCAAAGTGAGTTAGTGCTGTTTAAGCAACTTTGACTTGGCTGTTTGTGCGTGTGTAGGTTTACGTGTAATCAAACGTGCAAAATTTAATACATCTGCGATGAGCGGAAGTTTTCTCATTGGTGTGTCAGATGCAACTGAATTTAATATCATCCATATACCTTTTGCATCTGAAAACATCTCTGTTTTGCGTGTACGTCAGTATGGCTTCACAAGCTGTTTTCTGGTTTTGTCCCAAGGTTCTTTTTGGGCAGTTTGATGCCATGTTTGTGCAACAGGTGATGCTCCGTGGTACAAATACGATATTGTCATAAATACTGGCAATGTTTTCCTCTTAGAGGTCCTTGGGTTACTTTGGCCGTGCCTCTGGCAACAGAAAACTCGTGATTGTGGATTTGATGGATAAAATACCATCCGAAGTGCAAGATTTCCTTCACAGTCATTGTTAGAAACTGGCCTTGAGGGGGGAAAACCCAAAACCAAACTTCACCCCTTACGTTTGAGCTGAAGCAGTTGAGTTTGGATTCAGTCTGATGCAGTCTTGTATTCCTTCCCTGGCTTGACTGACTCGATGCTCTGTGGTGGGCATTACTCACCCCAGCAGAATTCAGCCGTCGAAATGAAAGTGTTGAGATGAAAGATGAAAGACTTTGTTGTCACTCTTTGGTGTTTTTTGCAATCTGAAAAGACCAAAAGAAGCCTCTCCCTCAGAGAATGGAGTTTTTGGTGAGTCCTCTTAAGGCCTCATAAAACCTAGGTAATAGAAACGAAACCATTACAAAGCTGCTTTGTGGAAGAACTTCCAGAGCATCCCGAAGCTTTAGTACCGAAAGCTCAGAAAGCAGTGATGAGCTGGAGCAGCGATGGTGTGTGGCTGTAGGGACAGAATATTTGGAAAAAAGACTGGCAAAGAGAGCTCCATTTCTAGGACCAGCTCTTAGAAAAATACCTTTGTCCTGTTCTTTCCAGCCAGAGTGGTTTGGAGGCAGAAATAAAAGCCTTAGTTGTGCATTAATTGACATTGTTTTGGATTATTTGACAATGTAGATCTTGATTCTGTTTTCTTCGTGATTTATTTACTGACTGACACCTTTGTAAATAAATAGGAATAAATTCCATGTTGCATTATGAAAATAAGGTGTTTCTGTATATCTTGCCTGCTGCATATAATGAAACGGGTGCTTCCTTGGAAGCACCATCATTTCCAAATTAAAATCTTTTAATTGATGTAGAGATACTGATTTCATCTGATGCTCAGTGTCGTGTTTCCTATCTGTCTTTCTGCCTTGATATTTACTTTACATACAAATATTCCAGAAAGCAAAAGTTCAACAAGTAGCTGGACATATTGCACCTCTTACGCTCCGGTTATTTTTAAGGTTTACACAGGGAATGTGCTGTGGGGTGACTTTGCAGAAATGTTGGGGTTTTTCTGTTATTTCCCAGTTGAAAATTTTGCCATTCTTTTTGTCTACTGGATTGCAGTTTAATAGAGTAAATTTGGGGGTATAATTTTGTGTATGGCTTGAGAGAAATTCAGGTTCTCCAAATAAACAATAACATCTTGTTGATTTCAGAGAGTATTTTCTTGTCCTTGTCTTGCTTTAAGGAAACTTTAACAAGAAATATGTGCTTTTGTTATCATGAAGTCACTTTTCTGTTGTGATTGAAACGTAAAGGCAGGATTTATGGAAGTGACTGTAGGGTGATGCTGACCCAATTAGTCATCATTTCTGGCAAGGCATAACAAATTGGTCGTTCTTGTGCCTAAAACTAATAGTGCGCTTTGTATTGAATCTGTGGATCTTTTCTAAAACAAATACTTGCGATAATAAGTGCAGGATATACACATTTAAATTTCTTTTAATATTAGGCAAACTGTTGCAGGGTATGGATACGTATAAACCCCCGTCATTTAGGTTTTTCCTTGCTAGTTAAATTTGCTAAGGTGGGCTAGCTCTCCCTAGACAAAATGTGTATTTATACATATCCTTAAAAAACCTGTGTGTGTGTGTGTGTGTGTGTGTGTATATATGTGTGTGTGTGTATATATATATATATTTAAGGAGTAGTAGTAACTGAGCTGGAACTTGCAGTAGCACTTCTGGAATTGAATATGGTGTATCTACTAGTGTCTGTTCATGGATTAAATACAAAACACTATGGTATAAAAGTGCTAATACCTATTGCAAGTGTTTGCAAAGAGTTTTAGGGTTATCCATATGATTTCTTCACTGTTGGGCTGAGGGATGTCTCTTAGAGGGGCTTTGTGTCGTTATTGAGATGAATTGCTGGTAGTTAGTAGGTGACTTAGGAATTCCACCACCTTCAGCATCCCTGTGCTTGTGCAATGGCTTTCCTAATAAAGCTTAAGAGAAGGGAAGCATTCAGCATGGGAATGGTTGAAAAACCTACTTTTTAAAGAAAATAAATCAGCAGGGACGTGTGATGTGAATGCTGCTCCATGCTTCCCATCCTCTCATCGTCACACCACAGCTTCTGCTGCCCTTGGACATCCCTGGTGACCACAGGACGTGGCTAAAGCAGAAAACTGCTTCCCGCGTTCCTCTATGAATCTGTTTCATGATTAAACTTTTAAAAGCCGCCACCCCCAACAAGCGCCTGCAGTTTCATGGTAGCTGTGGCGTTATTTTACTCTTCATGCTGTGAATTTCATTCTATAGTAAAATGAAGATTATATTGGCCTTCTAAAGTCGGTTGTCAGCGGAGGATAAGGAAGCTGCACATACAGCATCTGTATGCAATCTTGGCGACAAGTAGGACCCTCTGGAAAGCTGTTACTGTTGGGGCAGAACTAATCATTCCATGTGAAATTACAGAAGGAGAATTAGCTCTGACTCTACCTCATTTCCTTTCATACCGCTATGAAAATAAGCTGAGAAACATCAGACCTTCCCTCCTTATTTCTCTGTCTTAAGTACTTTATTAAATACTTCTTATATTAAGGCTTGTTTGTTGTAGGTACTGGTGGGATGTGTGTCCTTGCCCAGTTTGGCAGTTTGATCACCTGCTCAGGACAGGATTCCCGGGATCCGTTGCCGTTGCCTTCTCTGTACTTTGACTTTATTTCCCCGGTGGATCATTCAGAGAACTTTGTATTTAAGGTAGCGTGCTGGATGTGATAGAAAATTGTCAATCACGGACTGCTTTGGCTC
>NW_010161547.1:0-19641 GCF_000695765.1 Mesitornis unicolor | reverse complement strand
TCTTCCGAAACAAAAGAGGTATCAAAAGCCTGTGTGGAGCTCTGAGGAGCAGTCGAGTCGCCTGCTGGTTTGCCTGGCAGGAGCCTAAACTCGCCCAGCCTTTAGGTTTAGAAGAGAAAAAGCAGATCTCTGGAGGTCACCCCCTCTGCGCTGGGGCCGTGCTGTATGTGTAAGTGTACTGTTCATGTAAGGCCAGACAGATACGTGTAGATGGTTTCTGACATGTTCATCTTACCAGGTCTTAAAAGCAGTGAAGATTAGTGTAACCCCTCCATAACCTCATCTCTAGTTTAACCATCCCTAGAGCTAGTGCATTTCCTCTTAACCGTATTTTAATTTCTTTTCCTAACCCTTTAGATGTCTTTTTTTTTGTTTGTTTGCTCTCTGCAGTGGATATTGCAATAGTGGGGTGTGATAATGTTTGTAGTTTGTAACCACTGTTAACCTCTTTTGCAGCCTGCACCCTCTTTCTTCGCTCATCTTTTTTCTGTACTCAAGAAGCCCTTTTCCCTTTAACTTCCCCTATTGCTTGGGTTTTCTTCTGAGCTTTTCTTGGTTTCCTGCATCGGTGTATCCAGACCTGAACATAACATAGGGCCTTAGTCAGTAACAGTGAATACAATAACTCTTACCATCTTCTGCATATAATGCTCCTGTTAATGTGAATTTGAGTCCATTTTTTCACTTTTTGCATTCAGTTGATTATGAAAACCCCAGTTTCAGTTCTATGGTTTATCACTCCAGCTTTTTAAAATTCTAACTCTGCTTCCCAGAATGCTTGCAGCCCTTCCCAAAGTCAAGTCAGACATCTTCTAGCTGTGGGTTTGTAGGAAGGGTCTCTCTACTGAAACCTTTTATTTCATTTTATTTGCTTGAAACATTATCTGCAGGTGTTTTATGTTGCTTTTTTAAGTATACCTGATGTGATCAGTAACAGTTTATCCTCTGCATTGATGTCTTCACAAACAAAGTAACTCAGAGGAGCTGCTGGAGGGTTGGGATGTAGCAAGGCCCATGGCTTACAGTGAAGAGATCTGTGATTGCAATATCACAGAAAACATCAGGAAAGCTGCTGTCTGATCTGCTTCTGTCTTCAGGATTTCTGGGATTCCAGGAGCAGAAGTAGTGCAGATATTGGTATGTCCTTTCAGATTTTGAAATACTTCTGCTGAGATTGTGAAGCTCCTCTTTATTAGGCCCATAGGAAGCACATCTCCTGTAGTGCAGTCAGATGGGTACAGATACTGGCTTTCCAGTGGTAACTCTGGTGGTGTTATTTGGGAAGAAGAGCCCTGTAGTTGCCTCTGTATTGATTCACTGGGTATGTGGCCTCAACACATAACTGCGCATGGTAATTTCTGACTTGGAAGCTGTGGTGGGATCCGAAGAGCAGTTTGTGGAGGGTTCTTCACATACTTCCTTAAATTGAATTCTCTAGTGCTGAAACTTGGGACTTCTCACTTGGGCTTTTCGTTAGCATGCAATCCAGAGTAATAGGAAGAAAACCCCCAAAGCTTTGCCATCAGACAAATTAAAATGTGTTTTCTTTAATGTTTCTCCTCTTTCCCAACTTTGTTCTTGCAAAATGGGTCTTTGCTCCTGGTTCATCCTCAGTGCAAAAACCGCATTGGTTTCTGAATGGTGTAAAATTCTGCATATTCCTCTCTGGGTTAAGAAAACTGCCCTTTCCCGTCATCTCTGAGGAGAGGTCGTAATATGAGGAGTTGAAAGAGACCTCTGAAGATCACCCAGTCCAACCCCTGCCAGAGCAGGTTCACCCAGTATTTGTAGAGTTCCTGTTCACACAGGAACTTGTCCAGGTGGGGTTTGAATGTCTCCAGACAAGGAGACTCCACAACCTCTCTGGGCAGCCTGGGCCATGCTCTGCCACCCTCACACTCACAAAGTTTGGCCTCATGTTCAGCTTGAACCTCCTGTGCTCCAGCTTGGGACCATTGCCCCTTGTCCTGGCATTGGCCATCCCAGAGCAGAGCCTGGCTCCTTCCTCCTGACACTGCCCTTTCCAAATGGATCCCCAGGAATGAGGGCACCCCTCAGTCTCCTCTGCTCCAAGCTCAAGAGCCCCAGCTCCCTCAGCCCACTGCTCATAAGGGAGATGCCCCACTCCTTTCATCATCTCTGTGGCCCTGCTGGACTCTTTCAAGCAGTTCCTGTCCTTCTGGAGCTGAGGGCCCAGCACTGGACACAAGATTGCAGCTGTGGTGTGAGCAGGGCAGAGCAGAGGGGCAGGAGAACCTCTCTGCCCTACAACCACCCCTTCTGATCCACCCCAGGATGGCGTTGGCCTTCTTGGCTCAAGGGCACATTGCTGGCTCATGGTCACCCTGCTGTCCACCAACACCCCAGGTCCTTTCCAGCCACTCATCCCCAAGCCTGCAGCGCTGCATGGGGTTATTGTGACCCAAGTGCAGGACCTGGCACTTGGCCTTGTTGAAGCTCATCCATTGGCCTCAGCCCATGGATTCAGCCTGGCCAGGTCCCTCTGCAGAGCCTTCCTACCCTCAGGCAGATCAACACTCCCTCCCAACTCGGTGTCATCTGCAAACTTGCTGAGGGAGCACTCAATCCCCTCATCCAGATCAGTGATAAAGGTGTTAAGGATGTTAAACAGGACTGGGACTTCTCTAAACAGGACCACTTTCTGATCTTGGGACTCTCCTGCTTGCCTTGGGGCTCCTTGCTTGCTGCACTTTGTCTCTGCTGTTGCATCCTGCTCTCAAAGGCTGTGGCAGGTGAGATGTGCTTGCTTTTCTTTCCCCTTCCAGGACTGCTCCTCCGGCCTGTTGTGCAGCTGGTAGGATGAGGCAAACCGATGGCCTTCCTCTGCTCCAACCGTAGCCTTTTGGCAAGGACTTCACTTAATACAGTGCACAAACCAGGTATGCTCTGCGGGAGTGCAACACGCGCTCCAGAAATGGGAAGATTACTGCTGTAAATTCGCAAATATGTTCTGCAGAAGAAACAGCCTGTAAGTAATAGATTAAAAGAGAAACTGGATGAAACATGAAGACAGCCTCCAAATGAGAAAAGCAGGTGGTTTGCATTATTTCCTTCATGCCTAGTTTTTATGTTGGTGTCATCATAACAATGCATGACAAATGAATATGCTTTTCTCTCAGTGACGTTTAAAATTTGATTACCTGAATATTTATGTTGTTCGGTACTTAGGAATATTTGAAGGGTTTTATTCTTCACTGGGTTGTACATAGGGTAATTTTGGAGTTGAACAGTACGTTTCATTGCAGACTATCCTAAAACAAGTTCTTAATCGCTTGGCTGTATGGATATTACGTTTATAAATGTAAACTTTGAAAATGTAGTTATTAAATCCTGTTCAAGATGTGAGCTCCATTCTGTTTTCTAGCATTAATTATGCAAGTTTGAAAATCTCATTTTCATTAAAAAAAAAAGTCGGGCTTTTTATTTGTACGTAGCCGTTGAAATAAATTACCAGTACGAGAAAACATTCTGCTAATAAACGAGGGATGCCTGGAGTTGGCTCTGCTAACTGAGACAATTTAATTCATCCATCATCAGGGATGATGTTTCTTAGCAACACAAAGTATTTTCACCCGGGGCGCTTTCACCAACTTTCACATTTTTCTTCAAATACGGCCTTGGTAGTGTTTTCTGTGACCCGAAGTTCGTCCATCTGTCCTGAAGCTCCCAATACTTTTCCGTTCCCTCCAATGATCAAATGATCTGAAACACGTTTGGTTTTTTTTTTTCCCAGCTTAATAATACACAAGTTGAGAATCATTTCGCATGTCAGATTTTTCCAAAGGGTTCTGGGAAATTATTTTTGCTCTGGATAGCAGAGCTCGAAGTTATTGAAAATGTGTTATAGTTTCATAATAAAACAGATACGAAAAATATTGGCTTGGGAGCTAACTAAATGCTTTCTGATAGCCATAGCCTCAAGGGGGATACTTGGATCATTTGTAATAAAGGGATATCTTTGATATCTTTTGGTGAATTGACTAGTGCTCTGTTTAGATCATAATTTAGGAAAAAACCGGCTGATACACAGTGTTACACTTTCAAATTGTTTGGGTGCAAGGATTGCCTTAATGTATGGCCAGGATTTCCAGTGTTTGTTCTTCTAATGCATTCTACGAGATCAAGGAAGCTGTTGATACGTGAAGACTCTACCTTCATTTCATGCTTTCCAGTTTTTTAACGCGTGTGAAGCTGATTTGATCAGCGTAGTTACAACCCAGAGTTGCTGGGGAGATGCAGCTTGCTTAAGAAACCCCTTCAGGTACTTAACAAGTGTTCCTGAGTACTGAGAGCAAACGTCTCCAAATGCAGTGTATTATTTTGCTTTGAGAAATAATATATTGCTTTAATTTGTGGTAAACTGCTCTGAAAACTTCTGTGATTCTGTTCTGTGAATAGTGACTAAGCCTCTGCTTATACCTTGCTTTGAGAGGAAAAGTGGTGGTGGTTATAGGATGAAAGCTTCTTTATCAGCAGTGAGTTGTGATAAGTGTTTGAAAAATGGTGTGAGGAGTTGACTGTTACTCAGGTTATTTCACAAAGAAGGTGTGCAGATACCATTTTAAACAAATCATAGAAATACTGGTTTGATTCTTCCTCGTAGTTAAAAAACTAACCAAAAACTTGTGTTGTAGCTCATGTCATCTCAGCTTTATTTTAGTGAGTTTTCATATACTCATGTGAAGTCTTTGTGCATGTTGGTATGTGCAAAAAATGAATTGGAAGAGTTAGCGGATGCTGTCATATAAAGGTTTTATTGACTCTGTTTTAGATGTGTGGTGTTAATGCATGAGGGAGTATTTAGGGAGTTCTGAGAGTTGCCAGCAGAGTCCATGCTCACTTTGCCATTTATTTGGATGCTTTTCTGCCAGGATGATATCTCACAAGTAATTCCTGTGGGATTTCAAGCTCAGTGGCTCTGGGTTTCTCGTGCTGGGACACTTAATTGTGTGTCCAAGCTTGGACATTGTGTTTAAGATCATCTTTGTTGCAGTGTAGGCGTTTCATACCCTGGTATTTGTGTCCAGCACCTTGTGAGATCTCTGGGTGTTTCCTGGAGTCCTCTGGGAATCACTCAAATTGGAAGCATCTCCTGTTACCCCATGGCAAACAGCGTCTGAAGAAAGGAGAGAAAGAAAGGCTTGGCAAGGGGCTTTGCTGGCAACAGAATCAGTTGCGGGCTCTCTTTGCCCCTTCAGATGCCTTACAAAAAATTTCAGTGCTTGTAGGAGTGGGCAGAGTTTGCAGTCGTGGTGGCTGCTCTAGGTCAGATGGCGTGGACATCTGCTGAAGTTTCTATTTGGGGTGTTTATACTCAATGAAATATTGTACCTACGGTCGTGTTGTAGACCTGTATTTGCATCTCAGCACACGGTATTTTGTTCTGTAGTGCTATGTGTGCACAGGCTGACTTTAAAGCTGGTAATATATATTTTTTTCAGAAAGTAAAATTTAAAAGCTTTTTAAATATTGAAATCTCTTCATAATTGAGATTTTATTTTTCCAACTGTAAAACCAGCATCTAAATTTACAGAACTTGCAAAAACTGCCAGGGGCAAGTGTTGACAACCTGTTTAATAAGAAACCAAACTTCCAAAATCGGTCTATGATTCCTGTTTCTAACGTGTCCAAGACCCTGGATCTTGAAGCTGTTTAGCACACGTTGGCAATACCCAGTCTTCAGGTATAAGAGCAGTTTAATTTTGGAGAAGACTGGGCTAGATAAATGAGGAATTTCATAGGAGTCACCAGCAAAACACAGCTCCGTGCTGTGAAGCACTGGAAGTGATGCTGGTGGAGATGCATCAGTTTAAGATTGAGGAGGGAGGGCTTTCAATAATTTCCACTTTCTTGGACACTTCTTAATATCAGAATGGTTACTTTGGATAGGCAAATAGTGAGAAAACATCAGCTGAGTGCTGTGCTAAAGACAAAAATCATTACTAAATGTTGCTTTTAAACCACAGGCTCTCCAGCCCGAATGAAGCAGCCCCTGTGGGCCTTCTCTTACCCCATTCCCTTTTTCTCAGCCAAGGTGTTTGCCCATATTCTCTGCAGTTTCCTGTACTTAGGTGTAAAGAAATGAAGAATTGATGGTAATTACCTTTTTGAAGGTAGTGAAAGGTCTGGAGCAAGTGTATAAATAAAAATAAAGACAGGGGTAACTTGTAATGAGGAACACGCAGTCGTGTCAGAACTGTTGTGAATTTTCAAAAAGTACTTTTCATCTTCATCCATCCATGATTCAAATACAGAACATTTCACTTTCTGGCCTGCAGCACAATACAAGTTGTACTTTGCTAGCTGTTGGTTAAAGCGATGAGCATATTATTTGAATTTTAGGAGAGAAAATTTGAAAACATAACTATATTTAGGACTTAGTCTTGAAGTTATAAGAATAACTAGCGGTTTCTGCTGTCGTTGCATCTTTTAATGTTCATGTGCAAGGAAGGACGTGATCAGAGTTGTCACTGGGAACATTTGGTTTTTCATGAGAAGTATTTTTGGGCAGCTCTTGTTTGGGAGAACGTGGGGTGGAATTTAAAAACTAGTCTAAGAAATTGCCATGTACGTTAAAAGGTCACAGACTCTAATGTTTCTGCAGTTAACCTCTGCGAAAATGGAAAAGGTGAGTGCAAACTGGTAAGGCTAAAGGGTTTCTCAAGGTGGTAGTTTGGCTTTGGGGTTCTTATCGTTTAACATAGTTGTGTCCTTTCAGAAACTAAATGATTTTATTCTAATTAGGACTCGGACACATTTATGAATGAGAAGTCAGATGTCTTCCTGTACACACAGTCTTTCTGCTGTGCGTTGTGTTTGTGCGTAACTCACTCACACCATGTGAGATCACACAAATGGATGTGGTTCCATGCAGTCTGTCTCTCGTACACCAAGCTCTTTGGTGTTGTCAATAAAAATCATAAATTCTCTACATTACTGCGCTTTATTTGCAGCCAAGGAGTAGTACACGAAGTGCTGTGGGATATTGGATATTTAATTGCTGTATTTTTTAAGTCTTCATTTGGAGCGTGTATAACTCATGAGATGATTGTGAAACGTGGTCTTCCATGCAGGTCCGTTTGAGCAGCCTACGGGGAGTAACGGATGTGGGAGAGGTTGCATCTCAAATGTTAATGACATTTTGACACTAGTGTGCTGTGTAACCAGTTAGGAGCAACCTACATCTGATGAGGTCCTCCCTCCTGTTGTACCTCTGTCGTATGCATTGAAAGACACAACTGTTTTGTGGTGTTTCAGGCCCTAGCTGGTCGTTCCTGAGATCAGAAGCATAACTGGGTCCTTCAATCCCAGTCATCTGGGAGATGTGGAGAGGAAACACCCTTTACATCTTGCTCTCACAAGGCTGTAAGGTAAAATTCAGAGTAGTGATGGCCATCATCTATGGCTGCCTACTGATAACATGGTTTTGTTCTTGCCCTCCTGGCTCCACCTGCGTCCCTCTCTTCCTTGCATTGCATGTAAGGTCAGGGTCCACATGTTTATGTTTTCAGCTTTCTGGCATGAACCTTCAATCCCTCCCTTCTCCACCTTTTAATACCCTAATTTCCACTATTTAATACCCTCATCACCTCTTTTCCCCATACGCTTTGATGAAACTTCGTTACAGTTTTTCATAACCTCTGCTCCATCAGTTAACTGTCTTCAGCCAGGGAAGTCAAGCTTTGATTCAGTAGTATCTTTGTACTGACAAAATAAGAAGAACTTATTTCCATGTAAACATGTTTTCCAAACTCTGGAAGTTTCCTGTATTTGCTTGGCAGTTCTTTTTTGCCTGTTCTCCTTAACACTGTGGTGCTTGTGTCCCCTTCCCCTGAATCTCTTTCTCTAGAAACTCCTCATGTTCTCCTTTATTTTGAGAGTTGGCAGGTATTAAGCCTTATTCAAAGGGAGCAGTTGTGTTCTTAACACAGTCTCAAAATGTAAAACCAAACTATCGAGCTGTTTGCCACAAATTTTACTTAAATGGATTTTGATTGAAGGGAAGAAAAATTACTCGGATCATTCAGGAATTTAAATAAAAGTACTCTGCTTTGGTAACTTCTGGAAGCTCTGTGTAAACTTTTAAAGCCTGTTGGTTTTTTCAGTCTCTTTAAAAGAAATATTTTATTCATAGGAGCTTCTGTAAACGATGGGATTTAGAAGCATGGGCCAGGCTTGCTTTTACAGCACCTGATGTTTTAGCGTCAAGTAGCAGAATGTGACTTGACTGGTTGCAACTCGCACCTCTTCTCCTTCCCACAAATAATGTGTATTTTTTATCTGTCAGTATTGCTATTGTAATGAGGACTGATACAACTAATCAGACCTCTTGTGCCATGGAGGATGTGTTTGAAGTAAGGTCGAAGTGGTAGACTCTTGCCTAGGTTGATGTGGAGCAAACCCCAAACACTTTTAGGGCATTGCATGGAAACTGCATAGGCTTAGATGGTCTTTTTAAACCAAAACCGTTCTATGATCCTATGAATATGAGGTTTTGGTCTAAATGTTATATTTTAGAGGAGAATGAACAGTCTTTAGAAGAGTGTGTCTCTCCATGGGACAGCCAGTTTAGCTGTGGCTTGTGGTAAAAATTAATAACACAGAGTTAGGTAGCTGACACTCTGCACCTACATTTTCCCATTCATGCTGTGTGTTTTGATGTGTATTTTTTTTTTTGCATTTAGGGCAGGCTACAGTAATGCTTATTTGATGGATTGCAATTCATCTTATGAGCATGATACTTTAAGAGAAGTGACTGAGCATTGGGTGGCTTCTTTCTGATTCAATAAGCAAGCTTTGCATTATAAATTGGTTTCAGAAACAAGATATTAGGGGGTGTGTGTATGTGTGTGTATGTATATATATGTGTGTGTATATATATATGAGAAATAAAGTATAGAGCATTGTGAAATGGGTATAGTGGGATCCCAGCTATACAAACAGAAAGCGAGACTCTAAGAAGTTTGGTGTTAACGATCTGTATCTCATATGAAAGGTTGACCTTTGCAGGGCCTTTTCTTCAGCAGTAAGGAATAGGCTGATCTGTTTCTCTCACAGCTGGGAGGGCAGGGGGAGATTTGGTTGATCTTATATTTTTCAGCAAGACTATCACAGGGAATGATTGGGCTGCTTGCTGAGATTGCACAGGACTGTGCGGCCCCGGGCATCTTTAACTACGTGAGAAGACCAATTCTGCTTAATGCAAAAAAACATGAAATGCCTAAGTTTAAACCGAATGCTACATTCAGGTCAGGAAAAATAGGATCCTTCCTACTGACTTAAAATGGATACACGAGGTTTTCATATGATGGTTCATATAAATCAAAGTGAATGGGCATTAGATTACACATTCATCATTGTGATTAGCACTTGACCTGCTTAGCATGTGTAACCTGGTAAGCATTTGCCAGTATTGTATTTAACTATGAAGACAATATTAGAGCATCATATTCTGAATTTTATTGAATTTATTGTGGTGCTCTGAAGCTCTACAGCTTGAGGAGTTTGAGACGGACACGTAGATGGTTAAGAGTGTGCACGTTCTGCATGGGGAATCTGGGTTTTTTTACGTCTGGGGATCTAGTTACCCAGATATATAAAGCATGCTTTTTATGGCAAAAGTAATCTCTTTAAAATTCTCATTTTAATCCAATATAAATCTATTTAAAACTAGGTTAAGACAGATATTTAAATACTTTCTTGTGGACAAAAGCGTTCTGCCCACCCAACTGTGTAACTTCAGCTTAAGCCAGTTTTCTGTTTCCAGCCTCTTAATTGTGGTGCACAAAGAATCAAATGTGTCCAGTCCTTAACATTTGATTAATCTCATTATGCTCAGAGAGATGGTTTATAATTTGGGTTTTGGGATGTGGGGTACGTTACATACGAGTGTGCATTCATGGGGGGTTGGTGTCTGGCAAGATGGCGACTTTACCTGAGGCTGTGGCCAGTGAAGCTCCCCTGAAATCTTGGTGTTGGGATATGCAGTCAAAGAGATCTCACTTCATTTTACCAGTTTTTGTGGACAAGGAGTTCTAGGAAGGCCTGGTAAACACGGAATTACTGGTTTTGTTCCACTTATATTTTAAATCACATCAGTCACTACTTGTGTTATCACATTCTCATGCATCTTACACGGCCGTTCCTGCTGCTTGTCCTCTGCTCTCCTGCCTTGTGCACTACTGTGGGCTCTGGACCTGCACTTGATTTAACGTCAATAAAAAATATCTATCAGAGCTGCTATTAGTGCTGAAAGTCTCTGATCACTCGGTATTTTTATGGCACGTGAGCTTGAGAAGGCTCATCCTAAATGCGACTGATTTAACGTATTTTCATGGTTAGCGGGAACTGTAGATGAGAACCTCGAAGAGGAGCACCGAGGGGCATCCTCCATGGGATGTCCACAGCTTATCTGGTCAAGAAAAGAAACAGTTTAAGGAATGTGACGTGTGGTTCCTGGTGCAGAAAAAAGCTCCTGTATGCCTAATACATTGGAAAACATTTGTTCAAGAGCATGTCTTCCTTGTGCAGAATTTGCCCCTGTACTATTATTAAGGTCAGTATCCACATAGGTTCTCTCATACACACTGAACGTGATGCCCCAGGTCAGCTTTGGCTTGTGAATACGACTTTAAGGAATGTTTTGTCTGGTCCTCTCAAGAAGCATCTGTATAAGTTGTTTGTTTAGAAACCTATTTACCCCTGCTCTTCCTGGCCTTGTCTTCATTTCCTGATTAAAAAAAATAGTTGTAAGTGAAGCATTGTGTCCTGCTTAACAAGTAAAGTTTGTGGATGTAATCCTTATCCTCACTGAAGGATTCTGTTTAAAATTAATACCAATTTACTTGAAGGTAAATGTTTTCTGTTCGGGATGTTTAGGCAGGCTTTTCTATTCTTTACTAAACTTTGGTGTGAAAGAATATGTTGCAAATTATGTAGCTTTGTGAGAATGACTATGTTGTGGTGTTAGCTGAGGAGTATTGGAGGATTATTATGATTAGGATAATATTAGTATTAGAGTGAGTGTGTGATTAAGGGAGAATTATCAAAATGCTGTCTTTATAGAAGTCAAATAAACTCACCTTCTGGATCAAATGGGCAAGTTCATGTGTCTCTGTAGTTCTTTGAGCATCCTGGCTTGAATCTTGACTACAGAAAGGTCTCTGTACATCATTGGGTGTTGGCAGTTTCACTGCGAATCAGCATTCCTCTTCGGTAGTATTCCTTGATAGCTTTTTCATTAATCCTTCCAAAGCACTGGACTGCTTAATGGAGTCGGAATAAAAATAATGCATTTTCAGGAAGTCTTCCGCTGTGTTGTGTTTGCTTTCCTCGTTTCACTTAAGCGTTAATCAATTTACTGATTTTGATGCCGGTCACTCCTCAGGTTAGATTAGACCTCAGCGATTCGTGGATGGGTGATGTACTCTGTAAATTAGGTGTGAAACGGTTGGTGAAACAAACTGCAGAGCCAAGTCGGGTTTAGCCCAGGTTTATTGTAGCTTTTGTATGGTACTTAGTGAGTGCGTGGATGTCTGGCAAGGCTAACGCAGAGCTGGAGCTCATGGGCTGTCCTGGGTCTGAACTGGTCCTGGAGAAAACAGCTCAGATGTTAATTTTCTACCCTACTTCTGTATCTGTTTTGCTGAGTTGTCTGGTACTGGGGCTATCCTGTTTCTGGAGCTGGTGGTTCTGGGCTGGTTGGAGGCTCAACTCCAAAGGAGCATCACGAGGAGGTGAACACCCCAGCTACCACCCAACTCCTACTGCTTCTGCCCGCCCCAGCACTCAGATTCATTGCACAGCACGATGGTTCATTGGGGTGAAGGAGAAAGGACTCAGGTTATTTAGGAAGCCACTTCTCATCCTTAGCACTTCTTTGAACAGTTAACTCTTAGTGGCTGCTCCTCTCAGATTTATACATTCAGCTCAGTTTTGCTATCAACTGGAATGACCTTGATAATAAAAGTGCCTGGGATTACTTTTTAAGTATTGCTTGGCTGTCCTGGAATTAAGGTTTTCCTCAGCTTTGGAAGTTGAGTCGGTAGTAGTGAGCCACAGGCCATCAAGTGCCTCAGTTTTGCTTAGAAATAAGGACCAGAGTATATTTCAATGAAAAATTGTTACTGATTAATGTAAAGGATTCTGCCTAAAATTTAAAGCTTACTGTTTATGATATTGCATGGATAATGAAGAAAACTCAAATAGTGCTTCCTGTACGTCATTCTGTTTCAAAATTAGATTTATTATAGGTGTGTTACGCTAAGGCAGCGTTGCAGCTGATAGTGGATGCCAAGGATGGAGAGCTGGGGGACAAACAGTCTCAGATTTGTAGTCCCAAATCTGTTAAGGTATTTCCCCAAAGTTTTGCCCGCTCTGAAATGAATGTGAGGACTAAGATATGTTCAGTGAATGCAACAACCTGTAAGTTGCTCTCAAGCTGTGAGTTGTACACGTTTCTAATGCTCTGTTTGAACGGGAGGTTACTGTTACTTTTCTTCTTTAAATTTTATGAGCGTTTTATCTAATAACGTTCCTGTCATGTTTTTGGCCATGAATCAGCAAAGCGTTTATGCGCGTGCTTTAATTGAAGCGTGGAGTTGTCTCGCTGTGCAAATGTTGGAGTCAGTGAGACTATTAATTAAAATTAAGTATCTGCATAAGTGCTTTTTCTAAAAATAAGTTGCTTCATAACAGCTTTGGGCCGTGTTTGGGGAGGAGGGGTTTATTTTTTCTCAAACTTTGGAAATAGGTGTATAACTCTCTCTGAATTGTGTGATGAGAAAACATAGGAGTGCTAGCAGAGGGAAGGATGCTCACGGGATGGAGTGTGAACTCTCTGCCTTGTAAGATGGTACCTAAACTGCTATTTATTTATTTTGAAATAGAGACTAAAGCTATAGTGTGGTTTTTGTGTTGTGCACAGGGTGGTGTCATGAAAACTTGAGGAGAAGTTGCTGCTTGAGCTGCCCCGTAGTGGAAGCACCCAGGCTGCCTTCGTAGGAAGCAGCCGATTCCTCATCGTTCTTAGCCAGTGCCTGGTTACAAAGCCGTTTCTCTGCTGTTGAGTCAAACCTTGCACCGTTCAGTTCAAATCAGAGCTGCTCAGTGTGAGACTCCTCAGCTGGTTGTGGTGTGTGTCGTTTGTGTCTTCTGTCTGTTGTCAAAGGCATTAGGAGTATTTCTAGGGAGTACTGAGCCGTGGTTTCCCCCCTCTATGTATTACACAACTTACTATACAAATTTACTGTACAATTTACTTAATAAACGAGATAATTTTGTGAATTCTCACGGCACCCTGGTGAGAGAGCATGCTTTACCAGCCTCACTTTATCATGCTAGCATGTTACCTTTTTTTTATTTCCTTTAAAAATAGGGTTCTTTTTAGATGCTCCAGTATTCCCCACCTGCAGCAAACCAATAAATAAATAATAGAGAGAAGAAATAATTGGAAACAAACAAAAAAGAGGGATGTGTATCACTTATCTCTTCTCAAACACTGGTTTTTAGCATCTTTCAGACCTGCCTGAAAGAGTGACGGAGTGGAGCATCTCCCTTATGAGGAGCGGCTGAGGGAGCTGGGGCTCTTTAGTTTGGAGAAGAGGAGACTGAGGGGAGACCTCATTCATGTTTATCAATATTTAAAGGGTGAGTGTCACGAGGATGGAGCCAGGCTCTTCTCGGTGACAAACAATGATAGGACAAGGGGTAACGGACACAAACTGGAACACAGGAGGTTCCACTTCAATTTGAGAAGAAACTTCTTCTCAGTGAGGGTGACAGAGCACTGGAACAGGCTGCCCAGAGAGGTTGTGGAGTCTCCTTCTCTGCAGACATTCAAAACCCGCCTGGACGCCTTCCTGTGTAACCTCATCTGGGTGTTCCTGCTCCGGCAGGGGGATTGGACTGGATGAGCTTTGGAGGTCCCTTCCAATCCCTAACGCTCTGGGATTCTGTGGTTCTGTGCCTTGCTGCTGCAGTTCTTGGTCTTTATCATTCTCGTCTATCATTTATTCTTTTATTAGTAGCAGAAACCGACACTTGCGTGTGAATACAGTTCAGTTCCTTGCTGAAAATCACGTGGGGGCTTCTAAAAACCAGGCTCAGAAGGTTTCTGTTTGAAGTCATTAATTAATACTGTGTAGGGGAGTTGTTTGGTGTCTGTGCTAAAAGTTTCTCTAAAGCGTTGTCAAGTGAACACAAAGCAAAACTTGCATCGTTTGGGGAAAAATACCAACATTGCCATCTTTACTATGAGCACGTCAGTCGCTTTTTATTGCTTTTTAAATTTGATTTCATTGTGGTGTGGCGAGCTTTTCAATAAACATAGTGGTTTCATTTCTGGAGCAGCAGAATTATCGTTAATGCCCGGTTTCGTACTGCGAATTACGTCTGTAATATTGCGTCCGGTGGGATCCCCTATCACCAAATTTGCATAGTTATGGTGCTGGTGCCATCGTATCTCATACGACGAACCTGGGGACCTGATACAATATCAGTAAAACTGTCTCCTAGGTATGATTCAAGCAGTTTTATTAGCAACATATGGGGTATGAAGGAGCCACAGAGGGTAGTTTGGAGTGTAAGGGTGCTGGCCTATCTTTTTCAGCCTGTAATTATATCAGGCCTCTTCTATGGCGTTATTTGTTGCTGCTCTGGGATTGCTGAAAAATAACTACTAATATGGTGACACAAAGGATCAGAATAAATTATAATTGTTGACTTTACGAGAAATTCATTGGCAAAAAGGCTTAGTACCCTAAGCTCCGGTGTCATTCCTGGTTCAGCTTCGGAGCTAAGCCACCCATACGAAATTACATCTTTTGGAAAGTCTTAGGGGTTTCTGGCAACCTTCTCCTGTTGTATTGGGTGCTTTTGTGATCTGACAGATCCGAAGAAGAAACTTTTTGGCTGCGTTTGAGTTTTTAATCTTAAGTTAGGAGAGTTAATTTTGTTTAATTGCTACTAGGATATTGAACTCTTGTTCCCCAAATGGAGCATATTATAATTAGTCATCTTCAAGTAAAGAGTTCATAATTTAAATGTTTTGACATGCAAAACTAGAAAAAAATATAACTAGAAGATTACAGTAGTGTTCTGTTTAGTTGTACCTCTTAAAATAGTGATGTGTATATATATAAAAAAGTTGTGAAAATGGTGAAAGTTTGGAGGTTTAATGTTTCTTCCAACTGGCTACTGAGGAGCCGCAGTGCATGCATAGCTATTGGAGGAAAGGACTTTTTGGCTTCCCTGATAACTTCTGGAAACATTTGTGCTTTTAAAAACACCGTGCTGAGCAACGTCTCTCTGCAGAACAGCCTGCACTGGGAATTAGGACCACTGCACAGACTTGGCTCAGAACTACTTCTAAATTCTTCTGTTCTGCATTGAAGTTCAGCACGGAAAAACCAGCGTCTGAAGGACAGAAGTGGTGAGGATCAGCAGGAGATCTGTGAGGACTGAGCCATCTCTGCCGTGCTGGGACCTCTGTGCTGCTTCACTGATGTAGAAGCATCTTTTCAGCTGTTTTTCTCTGTCCCATTTCCATCATTTCAGTGTAGATCCATAGCTCAGTCATAGATCTTGAATTGTTTACCTCTTGTTTTCAGGTAGGATGGAACTTGTTTGAACCATTCCTGACTTAAATATACATAAAAATAATCGGTAAGATTGTGTGAACTTTGTAGTGTGTAATTTGGAATTTAATTGCTAAACCTTTTTCTTGGGGCTCAAGCTCTCCATCAAAAGTGACGCTGCAGTTGAAGGTATATTAAAATTCTGGTGTTTGCTTGCAGCACCTCCCAGAGCTCAGCCTTACCTGCAAACCACTGGGACCTGCTCCCACACTGCATCTTTGTATCCTGTGATGTTCCTGCATCTTACTGGTATAACCTAGACCATATTTCCTCTTTTTATTAATTTCTAAAGTGCTACTCTGCCCTGGTGAGACCGCATCTGGAATATTGTGTCCAGTTCTGGGCCCCTCAGTTCAAGAAGGACAGGGAACTGCTGGAGAGAGTCCAGCGTAGGGCTACAAAGATGATCAAGGGAGTGGAGCATCTCCCTTATGAGGAGCGGCTGAGGGAGCTGGGGCTCTTTAGTTTGCAGAAGAGGAGACTGAGGGGAGACCTCATTCATGTTTATAAATATTTAAAGGGTGAGTGTCACGAGGATGGAGCCAGGCTCTTCTCGGTGACAAACAATGATAAGACAAGGGGTAACGGACACAAACTGGAACACAGGAGGTTCCACTTAAATTTGAGAAGAAACTTCTTCTCAGTGAGGGTGACAGAGCATGGCCCAGGCTGCCCAGAGAGGTTGTGGAGTCTCCTTCTCTGCAGACATTCAAAACCCGCCTGGACACCTTCCTGTGTAACCTCATCTGGGTGTTCCTGCTCCGGCAGGGGGATTGGACTGGATGAGCGTTGGAGGTCCCTTCCAATCCCTAACGCTCTGTGATTCTGTGTGAAAAAGCCTCGCTGAAGTCAAGTTGCATTTCTTGTCAAAGGGGTAAATTACGATTAGTTTAATTTAGTTTTTATTTTTCCCTCCGTGACACATCTTGACTGGCCAATCTTCTAGGTGTATACAAATAAATGGTTTAATTGCTTGTTTTGGTAACCTATTGATATGGAAGTAAGGAGTATTTGTCTGTAACTCACCATTTTCTTCTCTTCTGGAGTGAGTTTTTGTGCTAGCACTTCATGTCTTTGGGAGCTTTTCTTCCATTTTATCTTTCAAGGTAATTGCAGGTGATTCAGGAGCTATTTCAATTAATTCGAGTATTCAATAGTAAAAGGCCTCAGACTTTGCCAGTTTTAATTTTGTTTTGAAAAATATCCTATTTCTACCCTATCTCTTCGAAAGCTTGGATTGGAAACTCTCTGACAAATCCACTGCTGTTGAGAATCTTAAGTTCTGTGAAGACTGAAGTGAAAAAAAGTATTAAACCTTGTCATTTTGAGAAAGAAGTAGAAATGTATGATGTAACTTGCGATCGAGAGGTGGACAGATGTCAAATTTTAGGTGAATAGACATCACAATCTTCTGATCTTGGTATCTAATGCCTGTGGCCCTCAGACTGCAGGGTGAAATGGTCATTTTTGGTGTGTCTCATAAAAAGTCAGCTCTTTCTCTTAGACTGAATTAAGCATAAACTTGTACTGTTTTAGTGTGTTTTTTACCTTTTCAATGTAATTTTGCTTTTCACACACTTTATTCTAGCGTTTTGTCCTTTCCCATATCATTTTTTGTTTGGAGTAGAAAGCTCACAGCCACTTTGCTGAGGATGGTAAAGGAGTGATTTCTGAAATTAACTATTAAATAACAAAATTATGTAAACAGATCTGGACATCACAGGGCAGGGACTTGAGAACTGTCTCGGGAGCCTCTAGAACCACTCATGTTAATTGTTGCATATCTTGTAAATGTGTTTATTTCAAAGTACTGGAAGTCTTCCAAAAAAGTTTCTATATTTAAAAGGGCAAAAAGGATGTCACAGTGGATTTAGTCCAGGACAAAATAAAGTAAAGGTTGACTTGGACTTCCGTCAGTGAAGGCTTAAAAGCTAAAAAAAAACAATAATAATTAATGCCGGTCACTATGGTTTTGTGATAGAAGGCTTTGTGAGACAAAGCTGATGTATTTTTATTTAATAGGATTGTGTGTCTGGCCTACATTGCTATATTAAACTAATTTCTTTTAGAGCATTAAATCATCGCAACACAATATTTTGATTTAAAAACTTGGATTATGTGTAGCCGAGACACAGGAAAGATTAAAAAAAATGTTCTGTTGCTTGAAGTGTAACTTTTTTAGTGGGATGAGAAAGGCGTACATCCAGTGGGCCTCCAATGTGTTTGGGGCCTGGTTACGCTTAGTCAGCAATTTGGCTTTATTTTTCAGATGATGCAAAGAATATTGGGGATTTATATCCACAGTCATGTAGTTCAGTCATCAAAATACAATAAAACTGAGAGCTTAGGTTGGGAAACCCCTGTTTGAGAATATGGGCATGGTATGAGGAGAGGCAGGGAGAGCTGGGCCAGCTCAGCCTCCAGGGGAGCAGGCCCAGAGGCCCAAACTGAAATACAGGAAATTCTGTTTAAACACAGGAAGAAGTTTTTCACTGTGAGTTGTCAAGTGCTGGAGCAAGTTGCCAAGAGAGGCTGTGGAGGTACTGAGAACTTGATGTGGTACTTGAATTGGTCTCTGGAGGTCGTCTTCAACCTCATCCATCTCTGATTTGGTGACTTAAGGGAGGACTTGGAGGTGGGATTATCTGTGGTGACTGCAATGCCATGACAAAAGGGCTGGTACGGTCTCTGCCATACCTAAAAGACCCTGTCTTTTGCCTTTAGCTCAAGTGTAGTCTTTCTTTGCAGACACTACTACATTAAGGAAAGTATTTGGGATAAATACTTGGGTGATGCAGTGTTGGGTTGTATTTTGATGAAGCTATTTACCTTAAACCAGTTGGGAAGTTAGACCAGATGAGCTAATACTCTTTTTTTTCTTTTCTCCCCTCAACTCTTCAGATTTAAGAACGCTATTACCATTGGGAAAATTGCACTTTATCGTCTGTCCACTGGACTGAAGCCGAATGGATGGGAAGAAGTACTGCTCACCATTGAGATCCATAGAGAAGATGCCCACACTGCTTTGTTGAAGACATCTAAAGCAGCACAGCCTGGTATTTTACTGCTCCCGGTTTTGGATGCAGGTAATAATTCTGATAAATATGGTGTGTTTCTTAGATGAAAAAGTGAAAGTGTGTCGTTCCCTATTTGACAAGCGGAAAACACAAAACACAGGAGTTAAGTGAATTTAATAAAGAATTCAATGTAGAGCTGGGATCCTGGGCTCCCTGCTCTTGCAGTTTGGTGTCTCTCCTTGTGGGTTGCTGTGTCCATGCAGGATATCATCCACTCCAGAGTAAATTCACTGGTTCATCTTCATCCTACGCTTCGTGGGATGATAGTTTTAATTGGGTGTGAAGGTGCTAACTTCCAGAATATCACTAATGGATCACTCCTGTAAAGATGAGACTTGCCTTTTATGCCTGGTGTTCAATAGCTGTCTACTAATGATTTACGCAGTGTTTCCAGTGCATGGTAAGTCTGACAAGGTGACAGGTTTTGGGAATCAAAGGAATTTTTCCTTCAAGGCAGGATTAGCAACATGCTTGCTGACTTCTCTTTTTTTAATCAAAACCTGGGTTCGTGTGGTTGCAGCAGAGGTGGGAAATGTTAAGATGGTGAATGTGTCTGTTAACAATCGTGCTGAAGTTGTAATTGAAATAAGCTGACTTCATATGGCTGTCCATGAGCACGGACCTGAGGCACGGGTGGGCCTTGCAGCAGAATAACAAGAGGTGACCAAAAATATTTAGCCTTTCAGATATAAATTTCCTATTGATGAATCCTGCCTCCTCCCCAAAGAAAAATGAAAATACCTGGAATGCCACTAGTCAAAGTAATGGTAGTTAACAGTGCATTGAGGCTGCATTTTATACTTTCGCTGGTATTAGATTTTTTTTAAATGAGAGAATTAATAAATTTGGTTGTATCTTCAAGTGTAAAAGACACTTATCTGTGCATTACCCTTACCCTCAGCAAGTTC
>NW_010161546.1:0-3351 GCF_000695765.1 Mesitornis unicolor | reverse complement strand
GGTCCTGGGTCTGGTTCTGGTGTTGGGTTTGGGGTCTGGGTCTGGGTCTGGGTTCAGGTCCCGGTTCTGGGTTTGGGTGTGGGGTTGGGTTCTGGTGCCAGGTCTTGGGTCTGGGTTAATTACACTGGTTAATTGGGTTAATTACACTGATGGCATTAATTACGCTAATTATGTTAATTACAGTAATGGCATTAATTACACTGATGGTATTAATCACACTAATTACGTTAATTCCACTGATGGCGTTAATGGTTCCAATGCCGCTAATTAACGCCGTTAATGACACTAATTAACGCCATTAGTGATACTAATTAACACCGTGAATGCCATTAATGGTAATAATACACTAATTAATATCGTAAATGGCACTGATGACACTAATTAATGTCATTAATTGCAATAATGGCACTAATTAATATAATTAATGGCAGTAACGCCACTAATGATAGTAATTAATGCCATTGATGGTGCTAATAGCACTGATGACCCTAATTAACACCATTAATGACTCTAATGACTCTAATAAACGCCATTAATGACACTAATTAACGCCACTAATGACGCTAATGAGTCTAACGGCATTAATGATGCTGGCTCTTAATTAGCGCCATTAATGAGGCTAATGAGTCTAATTAACTCCATTAATGGCTCTAATTAACACCATTAATGATGCTAATGACACTAATTAAAGCCGTTAATGACACTAATGATTCTTAATTAACGCCATTAATGACACTAATGAGTCTAATTAACGCCACTAATGACACTAATTAACGCCGTTAATGATGCTAGTGACTCTAATTAACTCCATTAATGATGCTAATGACTCTAATTAAGGCCGTTAATGACACTAATGAGTCTAATTAACACCGTTAATGACGCTAATGAGTCTAATTAACACCGTTAATGACGCTAATGAGTCTAATTAGCGCCATTAATGACACTATCTAAAACCATTTATGACGCTAATAAGTCTAATTAATGCTAATGACTCTAATTAGCGCCACTAATGACACTGATGACTGTAATTAACGCCATTAATGACACTAATTAATGCCATTAATGACGCTAATGAGTCTAATTAACGCCATTAATGACGTTAGTGACTCTAATTAACGCCATTAATGGCACTAATGACTCTAATAAACTCCAATAATGACGCTAATGAGTCTAATTAACGCCATTAATGACGTTAGTGACTCTAATTAACGCCATTAATGGCACTAATGACTCTAATAAACTCCAATAATGACGCTAATGAGTCTAATTAACGCCATTAATGACTCTAATGACTCTAATTAATGATGCTAATGACACTAATTAACGCCACGGATGACGCTAATGACTGTAATTAACGCCACTAATGACACTAATTAACGTCGTTAATGACGCTAATGAGTCTAATTAAGGCCGTTAATGACACTGAGCCTAATTAACACGGATGACGCTAATGACTGTAATTAACGCCACTAATGACACTAATTAACGTCGTTAATGACGCTAATGAGTCTAATTAAGGCCGTTAATGACACTGAGTCTAATTAACACCGTTAATGACGCTAATGAGTCTAATTAACGCCATTAATGCTAATGAGTCTAATTAAGGCCATTAATGACGCTAATGACTCTAAATAACGCCATTAATGACGCGAATGAGTCTAATTAACGCCATTAATGGCACTAATGGCTCTAATTAACGCCATTAATAACACTAATGTCTAATTAACGCCGTTAATGACGCTAATGAGTCTAATTAACGCCACTAATGACACTAATTAACGCCGTTAATGACGCCGATGACTCTAATTAACTCCATTAATGACGCTAATGACTCTAATTAAGGCCGTTAATGACACTAATGAGTCTAATTAACACCGTTAATGACGCTAATCAGTCTAATTAATGCCATTAACGACGCTAATGACTCTAATTAACGCCATTAACGACGCTAATGACTCTAATTAAGGCCGTTAATGACACTAATGACTCTAATTAACACCGTTAATGACGCTAATGAGTCTAATTAACGCCATTAATGACTCTAATGACTCTAATTAATGATGCTAATGACACTAATTAACGCCACTGATGACGCTAATGACTGTAACGCCATTAATGACGCTAGTGACTCTAATTAAGGCCGTTAATGACACTGAGCCTAATTAACACCGTTAATGATGCTAATGAGTCTAATTAACGCCATTAATGCTAATGAGTCTAATTAAGGCCATTAATGACGCTAATGACTCTAAATAACGCCATTAATGACGCGAACGAGTCTAATTAACGCCATTAATGGCACTAATGGCTCTAAGGCTGTTAATGACACTAATGAGTCTAATTAATGCCACTAATTAACGCCACTAATTAACGCTAATGAGTCTAATTAATGCTATTAACGCCACTAGTGACACTAATTAACGCCGTTAATGACGCTAATGACTCTAATTAAGGCCGTTAATGGCACTATGGACTCTAACTAAGGCCGTTAATGACACTAATGAGCCTAATTAACACCGTTAATGCTAATGACTCTAATTAGCCCCGTTAATGACGCTAATGACTCTAAATAACGCCATTAATGACGCAAATGAGTCTAATTAACGCCATTAATGGCACTAATGAGTCTAATTAACGCCGTTAATGATGCTAATGAGTCTAATTAACGCCATTAATGGCACTAATGGCTCTAATTAACGCCATTAATAACACTAATGAGTCTAATTAATGCCGTTAATGACGCTAATGAGTCTAATTAACGCAATTAACGCCACTAATTAACGCCATTAATGACGCTAATGAGTTTAATTAATGCCATTAACTTCACTAACGACACTAATTAATGCTGTTAATGACGCTGACTCTAATTAAGGCCGTTAATGACACTAATGAGTCTAATTAACACCATTTATGACGCTAATCAGTCTAATTAACGCCATTAATGACACTAATTAATGCCATTAATGATGTTAATGACTCTAATTAACGCCAGTAATGCCAGTAATGACACTAATTAATGCCATTAACGACGCCAACGACTCTAATTAACGCCATTAACGACCCTAATGAGTCTAATTAACGCTGTCAATGACGCCAATGACTCTAATTAAGGCCGTTAATGACACTAATGACTCTAATTAACACCGTTAACGACGCTAATCAGTCTAATTAACGCCATTAACGACGCTAATGACTCTAATTAACGCCGCTCATTGCCCCCAGGCCCCCACTTCGTGGCCGTCAACACCAAGAACGAGATCGTGGTGACCGACTTCCACAACCACTCGGTCAAGGTGAGCCCCGCCCCCAGCCCCGTGACGTCACCGTGACATCACCGTGACATCACCGTGA
>NW_010161545.1:0-23286 GCF_000695765.1 Mesitornis unicolor | reverse complement strand
GTTTCTTTGAAAATAGGTGACAAAAAGGCTTCCTGCAGCGGACAAAGCCTAATGCCAGCCCTGCCATCCTAGCCCGGCCTTCGCCGTGGGCTTTTAAGAGCTGATTTGGAGCTGTAAAGTTCACCCGCTTGCTGCCGAGCTCCAGTGGGGTTGGAATTTTGAGCTCCTAAAAGTGCTGCTGCATAAATCCGGGCTTGTTTCTGTTTATCCAGGGCTGTGCAGACGGCAGGGACAGAAAGCAAAGCCACGTTTGTTCGCAGTGATCGCTCGGATTTTACAATTATGCTGGTGGCACCCAGGGCTGAGTGAGTGCAGGTGCCCTTTGGTGATACAGGTTGTTCAGTAGGCTGGATTTAAAAATAAAATCACTCATAGGGAAAAGCTTTCACTTTAATATTTCTCTTTGGTTATCTGAAGGCTTGTCTTTGCTATTGTGTTGGGGTGGTAATTTGTGAAGTTTGAGTAGTTTGTGAGCAGTGTTTTAATGTGTGATGTTGCTGAGCCAGGGCTTAGATACTTGTACATCGGTGTTTTCCTAACAGTTCCTGTATTCTGTGCAGCACTGCAGTGGTGACAGGAGAGCGAATACACCCCTGTGGCTGGGAGAGGCTGGGAACTATTGCTGCAATAGGTGCCTGACCTGATTGCTGAAAAGAAGGAATCGGTTGATCCACTTTGTTGTGAATGACCTCATTCATGGTTATCAATTTGTAAAGGGCGAGTGTCAGGAGGAAGGAGCCAGGCTCTGCTCTGGGATGTCCAATGACAGGACAAGGGGCAATGGGAGCAGCTGGAGCATAGGAGGTTCAACCTGAACATGAGGACAAACTTTTTTACTGTGAGGGTGACAGAGCACTGGACCAGGCTGCCCAGAGAGGTTGTGGAGTCTCCTTCTCTGCAGACATTCAAAACCCGCCTGGCCGTGTTCCTGTGTGACCTGGTCTGGTGATCCTGCTCTGGCAGGGGTTGGACTGGATGAGCTTTGGAGGTCCCTTCCAACTCCTGAGATTCTGTGATTCTGTGAATATAAAAATACTCTGAAATGATTGACTTAACTGGTAGTATATCTATTTATAATATTTATGTGCTTTCAAGAGAAGATGTAAAATCCCCAGCTGTAAATCTGTTCTTGCATGCTGATGGATCATGCTGTATCTGCAAGAAGATTTAAGGCTCAGGTTGGGAAAAGTTCTAGGCTTGCAGTAGAAGCCGCTGACACATCTTGGTGACTGAACTGCTATTTGAAGTCCGGTGTCTCCTCTTTGGCTTTCTGTGGTTCTTTTTTTTTCCTTGAATAAGAATTGAGGTGGTTTTGTGTTGGGTTTGTTGGCTGTTGTTGTTGTTGTTTTTAAGAACAGGTCTTTTTTGGCCAATTTAGCTTCCGTTGTTCTTGTTAGTTGTCACATGCTGTTTCATAAGCTGGTTGCTTTCCTGGCTGATCATCTCCCAGGTTGATCACAACGTCGGTTTTCACTGTGATGTTAGTACAGAAGTCTGTAGACCAGGAATTAAATTAATTTGCAGTAAGGACTTTTTAAAAAGTGGCAGTTTCCTTATCTACAGTAATTTCTGTGATACTCAGTATGGATTTTTTTTTTCCTCTTTTTGAAACAATTTTTACAAGGGGATTTTTCTAGAAATGCAGTGAAAAGAGCTTTATTTACCCCCAGTTGGTAAGTGTGGCTAGGTGCTGGTGTCGGAGAAGAGAGCAGCAAACCAGCTGAAGAACCCAAAACCTCAGGCCAAGTCAGGCAGCCATAGCTGACACCAAGCTTTGTATCCTCCATCTTCTGGAAACAAAATTGTGCTGAGATTTCCCATGTGAACTCATTTCCTATTGCATCTAATGAACTTTTTCTCTTCTTGTTTGCCCCAAGTTGTGTCCAGAGTGCCGATTCCTGCAGAGGAAGGAGATGCTGCTGCGTACACAGCTCTCCTAACAACCAATGAGCAGCGGGATGTGCTGGAGCGCCTCGACTTTGTGTTGAGAAACATTTCCGAGCTAAGAAGAGAAGTGAAGGAGCTACGAAACAGCCTGCAGCAGTTAGCTACAGAAATAGTTGGCGAAGTCAGGTATCGGCCCTACCCCTTTCTGTCTTTTTCTACCCTTGTGTGTAGAAGAGTTTTACCATACTCCATAGCGTGGTAAAACAGCCATCGTTGAGTATGGTAAATTTAAAATCCAAAAGTGGGGAAAAGTGTTTATCTGATTTCCTCTGGCATTACGTCTTGATCTGCAGGGAGATTAATGTAAAAAACAATAATAAATAAAAGAATATGTTTAGCCAGGGTTGTGTTTTTTCCTCTGGAATATTAAATACTGACACTTGCTTCGTGTTCTAGACTGCGAAGGTTGTTCTGCAGATGTTTGTCTCTTACTACTGCTGTTTTCTCTCTGGTGCCTACTGTAGGTAACTTTTGATATAGAATAAAAGGTCCTGTGTTCTGTGAAGTGTTTCTGGATTCCTTTGTCCCTGTTCATTGAGGAAAGCAGAGGAATGTGTGTGATCTGACTGCCCCCTTGTACGTGGAGTGCGTACATGGATTGTACAGGGACCAAGCCTGGTAGCTGTAGGATATGATGGTCGCTGTAGGGCAGCGGGATGTTTGTATGAGCCAGAGCAAGTCAGCTTGTGAGTTCTTTGGATATAACATGGATTGTACAGGGACCAAGCCTGGTAGCTTGTGAGTTCTTTGGATATAGAGCAAATTGGATAGAATCTGCTAGAGAGGAGAAGGGAAGTGAAACAACAGACATTGCGCTATCGAATGTGCCTTTGTTTTTCTTTTTGCCTTCCTCAAAGGTCCCATCTGGAAGAAACCCAGAAAGTAACTCACCGGAGGCGGTTCCAGTTCTCTAGAGAACGAAGCGATTCCACGGGCTCCAGTTCCATTTATTTCACAGCCAGCCCAGGAGCAGTCAATACAGACGACGGAGAAAGCGAAGGAGGGTAAGCAGAGCACCGTTAGAAGCAGCTTCTACGGGTTTTGGTGCCCAATTACCAACGTGTGAGCAGTTTATACCATAAAGGAAGGGATTTTATCCCCACCGCATGTCTGTCATCCTGGTTGTATTTGTTTTTATTACAGTAAGTTTACTACTGCCAGGGCCAGACTGAGAGAAGTGCAACAATATCAACTTACAGAGAAAAGGGGAAAGACAAAAAATTACAGATAGTTTTTAAGGGGTTTTTTTAAACAATAATTTGATAAGGGAACCTTGCAGGAAGAAGGGAAGTAGAAGTCCAGCCTGGAACTTGGGTGAGAGAGTTTATAAATAAAATTTTCATGCAGTAATATATTTTAGGAAATACTTGAGGAAGTTAAAAATACATTACAGTTAATTAAACTGACTTGGGCTAGGATGTTTTTTGCAGGTTTTTCTCAGTGTGTCACACTGATCAGTTGGGTTGTTTAAATTCTTATCGTTTAAAAACGGGTGAAAGCCGCACTGTAGTTTAAGAACAATAGTAAAAATTACAATATAGATGCAAGTATTGTGATACTAGATAGCAGACAGGAGGTCTACTACATATGTGTGTGTGACTGCCACCTTTCTGATGAAACACTTCTCTTTTGTGCCTTAACTGGACAAATTCTGTAGCTTTTGAGGCATGCGTGTTCAAAAACAAACGGCACTGGCCGTATGCATTTTCCCAGCAAGTTGAAATGAAGTGTAGGTTAAAGAGAGGAGTTAATTATAGCACTGAGAGCAAGGCAGGTGGAATTTTGTTGTGACACACTGTTCGGTGGCAGCTAAATGACCAGTGAGCTGCTGCACACTGGCACTTGGTAGCACGGGTTTGTAATCGGGGGACAAAGCAGCTGTTACTGTGGCAGCGTCGTAGAAAAAAGGACACAGGTGTGCAGGAACACGGGCTTTGTGACTGCCATGAACCCGTGTCATTGCAGTATTTCCTCTTCAGAAGCTGGAATTGGTGAAGCGGGCAAGAGCTGATGTGATCTCGTTCAGGTTACGGAATGGCTTTGTTCGTATGAAGTGGGCGTTCAAATGAAAGCCAGATTTGGGAGTGAGTGATTCACGATGGTGGAATAGGTAACAAGGCTGCGTATTTTAAAACTGTAGTTGATTCTGAAGACAAGACCTTGCCATCTAGATAGTAACAGATGCCTTGAGTCATCAGGGTGCCAGTGTATTTTGTAAAGCAAGCTGAAAAAGATGGTCTTTCTCAACAGGTGCCGACCCTAGGTGTCATCTTATCATTAGAAGATTTCAAGTTATGATTGAGACCAACGGTATTTCTAAGGTTCAGAGAAGGCATCCTTCTTAGAGGGCCTCGAGTGAATGGTGGAGCAGGGATATATTTTACTGCAAAATCTCATTACTTTATTGGGAACTTGGTGATAGTTGGAGGAGTTCTTACATTTTATTTAAGATCTGTAATTAGGTGTAATGACCAGTGTAGAGAATTAATGGATAAGCAGCTCTCATCTGATTTTAAAAGAAAAGAAAAAATTGAATAGTATATAATTTTTCACTCTGGTATTTGCCCTGTACAAATAGCTATAATATTAGTCTGTTCAGGACCAACTGCCTTTAGTATGCAATATTGTCTTTTAGAGATTTCAATACTAAAATTTTCCAGTAGAAAATGAGGGTAGGTAATGTAAATTTTGGAAAAGAATATTTAGGCTTTTTAGCAGATACTGGGAGGAAGAGGGAGATTATTCTCAACAGATAAATTCCAGCTGGGTATTAATTTCTGGCAATTGTATCCTTTTAATGAAACTCAGAAAGCAGAGCTCACGTTTCAGCTTTATTTTGTAAACTGCACGGACATAAGCATCTTCTCCAGTTTCATATACAGTTCACCAAAATCACCACGAGCTTTCAGGAGTGCAGAGATCCTGGGCTGCTTAATTTCCCTATATTGCTTTGGCACTGTGTTGGTCTTCTGGGCTTCTTTGCCTCCTCTTTCCGTGTGCTGCTTTTGTTCCACATAGTATGTTTTCATTTTCCTCCAGGGTGCGTGCCAGCCAGAGGCCTCAACATACTAAAGCATTTAAGAACTTTCCATCCTCGTAAACTCAAGAAAACAGGCTGCTAACATCTGAATCCCTTAATCTTCCTGAAAACTCTTGAGTTTATGAAGTTACATACGGTATTACTTGTCTTTTTAAACTGGCAGCATCTTGTATGAACTGTCTCGGAGAAAACACATTTTTGTGGTGGAGGAAAGAAAGGTGTATATGAGCCATCCATTGGTGCTTGTTCTTAAAGACCATATTGTGTTTTGTGAGCCTTCAATGGGGAAAGTGTTTTGCAGGTGCTACTAAAATGCTGTAGTGAGGCAGTATCAGAGCTGCATAGCCCACATCTGTGCTGCATAGGATGTTAGGATGGGAAATAGAATTTGAAGTGTTTGTGTTTATCGAAAATGAGGTAGTCTGGAGAACTGATAACATCATTAGTCGTAAGAAAATAGCAAGAAATGAAGCTTTTAATCTGAAACAGAGCTGTGCCAGTGTCACCTACCACCCTGTTGCTACATTAACTGTTAGTTTAGTGCTGCCTGCGTAATGTCCAGCGTGTCTTCTTGTAGTGCTTGCTTTGCTGCCTTTGCAGTGCTAAGGCTGACTCTTACTCTGTTTCTTGTCTGAAAATGTCTTAGTATAAAGTGGTGCACTTTTAAATTTATGGGTGAGGGCTGGGGGCTGTGCTGAGTGAGAGTTTTTGTTTAACTTCTACCAGAGAGGGAAATACTTGAGCGTTATTGATGGTTCTCAGGAAATTGAAGCTTTGATAATGTGTCTCCTTATCTCTGCATGACCAAATTGCCATAGCTGCTTGCTTCCGATATGGATTTCAGTCACGTATCTCTGTCACCAGACAAAGGCAGCTTCACACACAGAGCACTGGGCTGTGCCACAGAGGGGGAAATTCAGGCAGGACAGAAGGGAGTGCAGCTGTAGTTACTGACTGCTCCTGGACTGCAATGACTTAATTCTGGTAGAACTCGTAAAGCTGGCGTGGGCACAGTTTAATAGGGTAACAGTTACAGATGTCCCCAAGAATTAAGTGTTTATGGGACTTGAAGTAGATTTCACACACAGAATCACACACAGAATCGCTCGGTTGGAAAAGCCCTCTGAGATCATCACGTCCAACCGTTCCTGTCTACCCCTAAACCATATCCTTAAGTACCTCATCTACCCGCTCTTTAAACACATCCAGGGATGGTGACTCCACCACCTCCCTGGGCAGCCTGTTCCAGCTTCTGACGACCCTCTCAGTAAAGAACTTCCTCCTTATCTCTGACCTGAACCTCCCTTGGCACAGCTTGGTGCCATTTCTTCAAGAAGGGAGCTTTCTGTTCGGATGAACCAACAAAATCAGAATATGGAAGTGCACATTCTTAAATTACTGCGTGCCTTGTGCTTATTCTTCAGTTAAAAGCTTGCAGATAAATTTGAGGGGGACAAATAGTCTAATTTTTAAATAAATTAATTCTGTAAGTAGACACCCCACTGCAATGGTATCAGTCAATAGATCAGGCTGTTTTAAATTTCCAGCTTAGGTGCCTGTATATGATTTTTGGGAGCTAAATTGTATCCATTTTCAGAAACATTGATCTGAGCTTTATCCTGGTTCATTTGACTAGTTTATCAGCCAATCATGGCCTGGGTTTTTGTACACGTGGTGTCTTTCTGTGACTCATCTGCTATTTCCTTGCTGGACTTCTTACTCATGTGAAACAGTTTTGGTCACATTCCTACTGCTTTGCACCTTTTCACATGTCAGTGTAAACAAGCCGTGTCGTGTTTAGCTCTCAAACAAAATGATGGAGACACTAGATACTGCCAAAAGAGCTGTTGTGTCTGAAGTTTCCTGGAACAGGCTGAAACCCTCAGGTTATGTTTTCCAAATGCTTTACTGTGTCAAACCTTTTGTTGAAATTCTCTTTTATAATCTGTGCATTGAACTGAATTGTCCTGACTCTGTTCTTAGTTGGTTAATTCTCTTACGTTGAAGTTAGAAGGACTGAGAGAAGCTGTTCGGGTATGCACGTGAGATGTGGACGCTTGTGACAGAGTTCCCCTTAACTTTTGGGGGAATGCTTTCTTCAGCTTTTTGAGGTTCTGTAAATTACATTAGAAGTGATGATTGGAGTGTTGTTTGAGAGCCGTGGACTGTACATCTCCAGGATGAACTAAGATACTCTTATACAGTATACTATAACATAGTAACTATGTTCTAACTATAGAACTCAGGAAGAGTTGTTTTTTCTGCACTGTATGTATGAAAGTGTCATAGGCCGCACAGCATCTCCTCTAACTGGTTTTGCATTGTGTTGGGTTTTTTTTCCTTATCTCAAAGGTACACCACAGCCAATGCTGAATCTGATTACGACCGGGAGTCTGAGAGAGAGACTGAAGAAGGGGAAGATGAAGTGAGCTGTGAAACAGTGAGAACTGCACGCCGGGATTCCCTGGATCTTGTCAACGAGGATGAAGTGAATTTAACCTTGGATTCCTCACTGGAGGAAGGACTGGGTCAGCTACTGCAGCAGGCTGACCGCTTGCACGACGGCGATGAGCAGGAGAAGAGAGAGGGATTCCAGCTGCTGCTGAACAATAAACTGGCGGTAAAGGTTGCCTTTTTAAGTTTTCCAGCAGTGAGTGGTGGTTTCAGCTAAATGGCTGGGAAAGAGGAAATTGCATATCTTAGCAGAGTCCAGGTCCTACCTCACAACTAGGACAGCTTCCAGTGGCCAAAATTGTTCCCAGCCAGTTCCCAGTTGCTTTCTGTCTTGGAACTGTGTGTCTCATCGTGTCATCACTTTCCTGAGCGAACACACTGTACACGTGTAAAATAACAGTACTGTGTGTATACTGTAAACTTGGCCAACGTTTTGAGAACGTTTACCTTGTTGCACATGCAATGGTTCAGCCTATGCCCAGGGAACTTGGCCCTTCCAAGTGCTGCCCAGTGCACGTATACACCACGTTCATGAAATAAATAAGTTGCATATTCAAACAGAAAGGTTAGGCAACACTTAGGTTTTACTGTCAGCATCTGTTAGTGTTTACCTAAGTGCTGCACAGCCAGCTTCAGAAACCAGTCTGAGGTTACCAGCCTTTTAAAAAATCAAACCCTTTTTTGGCTGCTGTATTTCCAGGAGGAACAGAAGGAAAGAAAGAACAGGTAACAAGATGGTTTTTTTCTACTCTGCCCTGGTGAGACCGCATCTGGAATATTGTGTCCAGTTCTGGGCCCCTCAGTACAAGAAGGACAGGAACTGCTGGAGAGAGTCCAGCGTAGGGCTACAAAGATGATGGAGGGAGTGGAGCATCTCCCTTCTGAGGAGCGGCTGAGGGAGCTGGGGCTCTTTAGTTTGCAGAAGAGGAGACTGAGGGGAGACCTCATTCATGTTTATAAATATTTAAAGGGTGAGTGTCACGAGGATGGAGCCAGGCTCTTCTCAGTGACAAACAATGATAAGACAAGGGGTAATGGACACAAACTGGAACACAGGAGGTTCCACTGAAATTGGAGAAGAAACTTCTTCTCAGTGATGGTGCCAGAGCCCTGGCCCAGGCTGCCCAGAGAGGTTGTGGAGTCTCCTTCTCTGCAGACATTCAAAACCCGCCTGGACGCCTTCCTGTGTAACCTCATCTGGGTGTTCCTGCTCCGGCAGGGGGATTGGACTGGATGAGCTTTGGAGGTCCCTTCCAATCCCTGACGTTCTGGGATTCTGTGATTCTGTGAAGAAATGACAGGCGTGTTGGCTTCTGAAATTCTCTTGCATGCTCCTTTCTGGTGATTCTCCCACTTTCTTTTATTTACAATTCTCTCATGAAAGAAACCAGACTGTTAGGCAGTTGTGTTTTAATGTTCTTCTGTTTTTACTTTCTTAAGCAAGTTTGAGTTTGTCAGATTGTATCCACTTCAGATTTAGCAGCTACCTACAGTACTGTCTGACATTTAAGAGCAAGTCAGGATATGAAATTGTTTGAATGCAGACTGAGGCATTAAAAAAGTAAAATTCAATTTGTGAGTTTTAATGAAGTGGTGAGGTTGAGGGTGATTCCCACCTCCCCCACCAGTGTTTTGTGGGTAGCAGAGACTGCTGAAGAATCGACCCCAGTGTGGCCTTTGAAGTGGAGGGGTTTCTTGTTAGAAGGTGGCAAATTAGACCTGTACCAGCAGTGTGGCGTTGTAAGCTTAACTATAAATATGGCCATCCAGTTTGCTCTTTTGTGGTTCTGCTTCAGCTCTTGTAGAGTTGGGGCCTTTTAAGGTTTCAAAAAATCACAGAATCTCAGGAGTTTCAAGGGTCCTCGAAAGCTCATCCAGTCCAACCCCTGCCAGAGCAGGTCACACAGGAACGTGTCCAGGTTGGTTTTGAATGTCTGCAGAGAGGGAGACTCCACAACCTCTCTGGGCAGCCTGGGCCATGTTCTGTCACCCTCACAGTAAAAAAGTTTTTTCTCATATTCAGGTTGAACCTCCTGTGTTCCAGCTTGCACCCATTGCCCCTTGTCCTGGCATTGGACATCACAGAGCAGAGCCTGGCTCCTTCCTCCTGACACTCGCCCTTTACAAATTTATAAACATGAATGAGGTCACCCCTCAGTCTCCTCTGCTCCAAGCTAAAGAGACCCAGCTCCCTCAATATTCCAGATGTGGTCTCACCAGGGCGGAGCAGAGGGGCAGGAGAACCTCTCTGCCCTACAACCACCCCCCTCCTGATACACCCCAGGATGGTGTTGGCCTTCTTGGCTCAAGGGCACACTGCTGGCTCATAGTCATCCTGCTGTCCACCAACGCCCCCAGGTCCTTTTCTGCCTGGCCACTTTTCAGTCACGAATGTCTTTGTGACTTCTAATACGTGCCTCCACTTGATTTTTCTTTCTTATGCTCTTTGTCAATGGCAGAATGGGTGCTGATGTATAACATTTGTTTTTACTGCAGTATGCAGACCAGAAGGACTTCCTCTGGCGCCTGGCTCGAGCGCACAGTGATATGTGTGAAATCACACAAGACGCAGATGAGAAGAGATCGTACGCATCCGATGGTGAGGAATTGCGTGTTTGAGGCAAAGGAGGCGGGATGCTCGGAGCTGACATCACACTTCACAGTTATAAACCCTATGCTTGCAATTAATGTGGTGGATTTTTTTTCTTTAATTTATTTTTTTAATGTGAGTAGTTAGCAGTACTGTGGAGATAAGTGTTTAAAATGTCTGCTTTCTGACAGATAGTGTAAGTAGACCAAGGGCAAGTTAAAGGTAAGTTTGTTTCTCAAACCTGTCATCCATATCCTTTGTGGTATTAAGATAAATAAGGTTTTGCTGTAACACATTTAATGTCTTGTGTTGCTAACAAGTGCACATATAAAAGACAGATATATTTAAACTGTCTCTTTACTTAAAGGAATCAGTTTAGTTTTGTTCCCTCATTATTCTTCACTGTCTCAAGCGTGGTTTGTTTGCAAGATTGTAAAAACATAATCTTTGTTGAGATGTGCCCCAAAAGCTACTATTCTAACTAATTTCTGTCCTGGTCATTATACACATAACTAAATATAATCAGTTAATACTATTACTATCTAATATAAGCATTCTTTTCCGGAAATCAGTGAAGCCATTTAAAACTTGAAGTTTTAAGTTTTCTTTTGATAGTCCTTTCAGCCTTCAGGTTTTTTTGAGACTGCAGGTTCTTGGAGGAAAGAGGAAAAGTGGGGCAGGTCCTAGATCTGAGGCTGTGAAATGCATCAGAACAAAACCACTGAAAACTGTATCACAGAATCCCAGACCGTTGGGGATTGGAAGGGACCTCCAAAGCTCATCCAGTCCAATCCCCCTGCCGGAGCAGGAACACCCAGATGAGGTTACACAGGAAGGCGTCCAGGCGGGTTTTGAATGTCTGCAGAGAAGGAGACTCCACAACCTCTCTGGGCAGCCTGTAGTAGTTCACTTTTCTCCACGTGGTGTGGAAGATGGCATCCTCACAGATAACTGTACACCCAAATGAGGTGAAACCATGTTGACAGATCAACACAGTACCACGAATTTGTGTGATCTCTTTTAGCGGTCTTGGACGTTCCACATCACTGCAAGATTATGAAATGATTTGTGTCTTTTCAATCCAAATGCATTATAAAATCAACGGATTTATGACTTTTACGCCGTTCTGTTATTGTACTCGAACAGACTGAGAGATAGAAGTAAAGAGAGAAAGCAGCTGAATTTCTTACCTCTGACCGCTTATTTGCAGGGAAAGAAGAGCTAGAAATTGCCTTACAGAAATGGGACCAAAGTGCTGAGTGCCATCAATGGTATGTAACTTTTTACTACTTGCTTTTAAGAGGCATAGGAAAAGGACTTGGAGACTGCTGTGAGCTGAGCTGCAGTTAAAAAATAAATAATAATTTTAAAAGCTTATTTTCTCTTAGTTGGAGCATTCTCCGTTGATGTTATTTTCCTTAAGAAGCCATTTTTAACAGCTTTTGTTAACTGGTGTAAGTAATGGCTTGACAGATGCTAGATTTGGTTGTGGTCATAGTAGTAAACTTCGCTTTGCTTGTGTCAATTAATTATGAATTTCTCTCTGAGAAGAGATGGCCGGAAGAGTTCTTGAGCAAAAGCTCCCAGATAAAATAATGAACTTCTTTGAGTATGGATTGTATCAAGGCTTTTGTGAGTCTGCACCTAACAAGGTGATGAGCTGTGGTGGTGGTGAAGGATGAACTTCCTGATGAAGCTTGGAGAACCAAGTTATTGACAAAATGAGTTTGAGATTCATGAGTACGAGGAGCTCTATTTGGTGTTCACCAGGCTAAGTTTAGCAGACTAAGCTGCGTATTCTTTGAGCTACTCATAGCTTAAGTGCATATATCTTGAAAAGGTGAAGTGCAGGCAAGTTTGTTCAGAAGCCTTCCTGGGAATTGGGCGCTTTCCCTTTCCAAAGACACTGACTTGTGCAGCAGCTGGTATTTGGTATTTGGGCCTGTGCATGTGCCTGGTTGGGACACAGCAAGCGCCTTGGCAAGGAACTGAACTCCAGCAGCAGCGCTTTTGGTTGTGCAGACCCTGGGAAAAATTGTGTATCGGAGCGCCCTGTTCTGTGCTGGGTGTAGACGGGCTGCCAAAGAAATGTTTCATGCAGATAACTTGCAGAAAGCTAGTTCCTGAGTTTGAGAGCTCAATATGACGAGGCTCTCTTTTTCTTTCACAACTCCTCTGTTTCCTTTGGCCCCTTTTCAGCCCCCCATGCAATAATGTTTATATTCTCCAAAGCCAAGCTCACAGCCAGCTGCACAGCTCTGGGGGCAAAGTATTGAGAGTTTCATATTAAAGACGAATGAGGCATTTCCTTTGGGTTTCTCCAACATTCTTGGGTTAACTGCTGGTTTTTCACTCTGTTATTGGCATTTTGATAATGCTTTGCTGCACAGAGATGCTTGCTTTATGTCAAGAGGTGATGTATTTGCCTCAATCAGCTCAGCTTGTGAGCGGGGGGTGTAGCGTTGTGCCAATGTTCTCATATTCATCTTAAGTTTGGAGTGAGGAGAAACAGCATTGTTATCAGACAGGCTTTTGCAGGCTTCTGGAGAGCGTCCTCTGTCCTGGCACTGCTGTGTTCTGCTCATGGATGCTGCTCGTCGCTGCAAAGCGCTCGGGCTCTGACCTGAATTGAGACGCCAGCCTGGCTCTTATCTTTTACAAAGATATTTTAGATTCTTTCTTCTCATGGTAAAAGATGAAACGATCTCCACTTTAGCCCAGCAAGGTGTTCTGTGTGTTCCAAATGCTGCAGCTGGGTAGGGTTTCAGTAAGGATGGAGGCAAGAGGGAAAGTACTTTGCTTTCCTCAGCATCTTCATATGGTGATGTGTGGGATTGAAAGGATTACTCTCCTTCTCTAAAAAGACACCAGAAGTGAATTTGTAGAGTGGTGCTGATACTTGTAGATGTTAGGGAATATGCTTTTTTGGTATTCTGGTGAGTTCCTTGATGAATAGTGTTTATCAGCAGTTACTGTGAAGGACTGACAACATGTTAAATAGAACGAGAGAAATTATTTCCTTATGGATGTTTTTGAGAAAACAGGATGTTGAATATCTTTGCCAAGGCTGGCCTGTGCTCTTTTGAGATGGGTAAATTTATTTGGAGGATAGGTCTAGACTACTGGCATCTACGTAAATGTCTTTATTGTTTTGGAAAGACCGTGTATTTTAGCTCTCACTAATGAATTGCTGCTCTCAATTAGAGCTTTGTTATGAAGGAAGAATGCTGGGATGGACAATGAGGTTACCTCTGACAGGTTATGGTGTTTGGCTTTGGCTGGAGTGGTATTTTAGTTGCCAGGTTGAGTGTTATAGTTTGTAAGCCACTTTGCTTTGTAAAATATCAAACAGGTGTCAATGTTCTACTCCAGGGTACGACACTGACAGCTTAGCTTTGTATTTCAGAGTTTCGAGTGTGCAGCAGTAATGGCTGTGTGTGATGTCTAGCCATGTGTCTCCAGCAGAAACTCAAACTTTTTATGCCGAGACATTCTCAGTGCCTCCGTTAGAGCCCGTGCCCACGTCTTCCCACAGCAGTTCTGGGCAAAGAGTGCACATCCTTTTCCAAACAGGTTAAGGCTTCTGCACATCTACATTTTTGCTTTTAACTCTAGGCAGCAGCTGGAGAGAGGAAATAGCAGAGCAGCATGTGGGAGGCATGGGATTTATTAGAAATGAATATGTAACTACCTTTGTCAGTCACAGAAGTAATTACTTTCTACCACAAATAGAACAGGAAATTACTCCCTTTCCAGCTCTGCATGGGTCATGGGATGGTTGCAAGCTGTTTTAATTGCAGTCTTTTTTAACGCTAATTGAATTTACCCTGAGAAAAAAAAAATTACTGCTCATTAAATGATGCTTAATACATAATAAGAGATGTATATGTGAAAAACGTAGGGGGGGAAAAAACCACAGAGTACCAAAAGACATTATAGGTTGTTTTCCCTTTGCTCCAGTAATGCTCAGAATTATGTTTAGTCCCCACGCTGTCTGTGGTAGCGATGTTTAGGAAAATATATTAAGGAAAAAAAAAAAGAAGAAAGAATACAAGTGTGCCATCTTTGCCTGTGGCAGGGAGAAGAGCAGCGGTGGGTTCATAGCCCGTGATGGAGTCAGCCTCCCTGAGCTGGTGTGTTCTTGCTGTAGCCACTTGGTTCCTTCCATTTCCATACCTTCCTCTGCTACAGATCCCATAATTGAACGTGCTCTACATAGGAAAAGAAACGTTTCCTCTGTTTGAAATTGCCAGTAGAGGTTATGAAGCTTTTTTGGTTCTGATGTGATGCCCTAGCTCTTTGTTCATGAAGAAGTGAACAGAGAATGACTATTCACACTTCCTTTGTACAGTACAGTTTTATACTGTCATGTTTCTCTTTTGTATCTGTTTCCCTTGCTGAAGAATCCTAATCATGTTACCTCTTTTCATAGAGAATCATTTTATTACCTCTTATCACCCCATTTCCTGTATTATTCTCTTTCTACCCTATCTTTTTCAGACAAAAGTAGGGGATTTCACTGCAGGACACGAGTTGTGGGGGCAGCATGGATTTGGACAATACAGATGTGATGCTTTGTGTTCTTACTTCCACATACAGTAGTCAACATTGTCTCTTTTCCACAGCACTCTAAATAGACATTTTAACAGAAATATTCCCAGTGATTTTAGTGCCTCTTCTGTGCGACACAGGCTGTGTGAAGTCTGTGGTAGTGTAGGTGTTGTTAGGGCTGCGTTTTTTCCTGTACGTGTTATTCCGTATCGATCGTAATTTTCTTTTTTTATCAGTTGCTGTTTAATGCTTATGGATTACTTAAAATGCAGTCGTGCTGGTTTTGGAGGCTTAGTCATTGTTCTCTGCTATATTATTTGGTTTCGTTGCACAAATCATTCCATTTTACTGCCTTTAAGGTGGGATGCTCATCAAGCACGACAGAAGATACTTTGCATACAATCATCGCTGCAAGTAAAACTTTTCTTCCCCCCTCTCTCAGGGCCTCATAGTTATTGCGGTAATGACTGACATTTTACAGCAACAAGGAAAGCAGATAACGTTGAATGAGAAGGGATTTCAGAGGCAGCTCTGAGGGGAGGGTGACTGGCTGCAGCTTTGGAGCGGTGTGTGGCTCGGTGGTTTGAAGGCTTTGGCAGCGTGATGGTAAGTGGTTTCTCAAGAATGACAGAGAAAGCGGTGAGCGTCTGGGACTGTGTCTGGCCTAGCCTTGGGATTGGCCCAGATATGAAGGAGAGTCTTTTTTCATGAGTCTTTTGGGTCTTTGTGACATTAAATTGGCTACAAAGATATTGTTGTGGTCGCTTTTGGAAGTCATCTGGTCCCAAGAGAGCCATTGCCGCAGAGCTGGAGAAACAGAACTGAGATATGATCAGGGCTACACAGACAAGGCAGCCTGGGTGCAGTGGGGCTGTTCTCTGGCTGTGCTTCCTTTGGAGCCACTGCTTGGGAATGCAGAAACATGTGGGAGTTGTGCTGGACATTTGATGTATTTAGTACCTTTAGAATAGGTTTGTGTAGGTTGACAGTCGTCTTAACATGAGCCAGCACTGTGCCCACGTGGCCAGAAAAGCCAAAGGCATCTTAGCCTGTATTAAAAACAGTGTGACCAGCAGGGCCAGGGAGGTGATCATCCCCCTGTACTCGGCACTGGTGAGGCCACACCTCGAGTGCTGTGTTCAGTTCTGGGCCCCTCACTAGAAGAAGGATGTTGAGATTCTGGAGCGTGTTCAGAGAAGAGCCACAAGGATGGGGAGGGCTCTGGAGAACAAGCCTGATGAGGAGCGGCTGAGGGAACTGGGCTTGTTTAGCCTGGAGAAGAGAAGGCTGAGGGGAGACCTCATCACCACCTCCAACTGCCTCAAGGGAGGTTGTGGAGAGGTGGGTGCTGGTCTCTTCTCCCAGGTGATGGGGGATAGAACAAGGGGAAACGGCACCAAGCTGTGCCAAGGGAGGTTCAGGTTAGAGAGAAGGAGGAAGTTCTTTACTGAGAGGGTCATCAGAAGCTGGCACAGGCTGCCCAGGGAGGTGGTGGAGTCACCATCCCTGGATGTGTTTAAAGAGCGGGTAGACGAGGTACTTAAGGATATGGTTTAGGGGGTAGACAGGAACGGTTGGACGTGATGATCTCAGAGGGCTTTTCCAACCGAGCGATTCTGTGTGTGTGATTCTGTGTGATTCTGATTCTGTGTGTATTGTAGGCTGCTTGATATTACACCAAGTGTTCACAATGTCTGTGTACTCCTGTCTTATCATTACCCGATTCTTACTTTTCATACAGACATCCAAGTCATTCTCTGCTTTAATTGTAAAAGATCTCTGAACAGATAGATGTTATGTCCAACTGAATTGATTTTACTCCCTCAGCTGATTTCAGCTCATGAATGAGAGTACACAGCAAGTTAGTACGTCTATTCTTGCCTACTTTTAGGGAAGGGTGGAAGGGGTATTGATCATTGCACAAACCTGAGCAATTTGCTGCTTAGGTATGAGTATGTGACATCCTCACAAATTAAGTGAGAGAAATGCTTGTGGCCTTGCTAGAATCCCCAGTCTGTTTCAGTGTGGCTGTTTGCAGAGCAGCTGCAAGCACGTAGCAGCAGCTTTAGGGATCAAGAAAGGATAAAGCACTGGGTGTTTGCCTTGGCTTCTGCTCCTGCTGTTAAAAGAAACATTGAAAGTACAACCAGAGCAGCGAGGGATTTCAGAGGTCCATCTGGGAAAAATTTTGCAGGTGCTGTATTACCAGCTTTTGTTTGAGTTGAGTATTTCACATTGGAAATTATACTCTGTGTGCTGACTGCAGAAAGCTGTCATTGCAGAGGAAGTAATAAGCTTTGGCCCTCTTGGAGATATTATATTATTATTATTATATTATTATTATATATGTTGTAGAGAAGCAGGAGAAGGAGGCGTTCTTGGGTTGGATGAGCCTCCGAAATGTGCCTTGTCTTCTACAGAGTTTGTCAGTTTGGAGCATCTTGGACACTTGATAGCCACTGAATTGTGTACCAGCCCGTTTAAATTCTGTTGATGGATCTGGCTGTCCTATGGGTAGACACCAGGTTTTTTTGACAAGTGAGAGCATTCTGGATATGTCTTGAAGATAGCTTTAATTTTAACAGCAGTGCTTCGGGATTTAACTCCTTGTGGATTACTGCCCAGATCGAGCCAGTGTTGAGTTATGTCTGGATTTATGAGCTGAGCATTTTCCATTCCACAGGTGGATTAAGCAAGGGAGTTACTGACAAAGTAGACTAGAGGCAGGAGCAACTATGGCAAATAGGAATAGATGTTAGGAGATACCTCAGAACTTCAAGGAGGAAAAATAGCATGCAGCTAGAGCTGCCTGATAGCATCTCCCTGACTCAGGAGGATCCCTCCCTTCATCAGTGGTGTTGGTACCCTGGAACATCTCCATGTCTCAGGCCACAGAGGCTGTGAGAGTGGGAACACTGGAGAGGAGTCAAGGAAGAGAAAGCACTGAAAAGTATGAGCAGGGACAAAAGTAATCTCAGCAGGGTTCAGTATTCCTTCCCTCTCTTGGAAATAGTGAAGTAACTTGACATTTACAGTCCGTGGTGCTTTTTATTTCTTAGGCATAAAGAAAAGAGTTCTGAGAACTGAGATCTTGAGAGTGTGAGTGTCAGCAGAAAGCACTCACAGACTGTTGATAATAGTACAGATGTGGAAAACAACTCATGCACTACGAAAGGCTTCATTTTGCAGCTCTTCTCATCAGTGCTGGTGCAGGTGACACCTTCCTTGAAAGCACTGGTAGTTCCTGCAGCCTTTTTTTCATAGTTGGAACGTTTTGTCCAGGTATGTGGAGGCTGTTGGCTGGTAGCTGTTGTGGGGACAGCTGAAAATGCAAGGCTTCTGAGTAAAACCAGAGGTTTAAATAAGCATGGAGTCACTCCATAAGAAATTGTACGTTCTACACAGTAAATACCATTTGTATCTTCAGACTTCACTGAGGATGAACACATCAGAGAGAACGCGTGTGGTCCGTTCCTACCACCTCCTGAGGCAGACTAGAGACCTTCAGCAGATAAATCCAACATAAAATCGAACAAAACTGAAGACACGTTTTGTGTCCCAGCTGAGTCAGCTAACGAAGATTTTAACGTTATTAGGATCAAGTGCAGGTAGAGAAGGGAATATTTCAGCCTTTCTTGTCTGTGGCAGTCATTTGAAGTTTTACTTAAATCACTAATGAAAATCAGATTTGGTTTTAGCCATATGCTTGAGTAAAGTCCTAACTGGCTAACACGTAAGATAATTTGCCAAGTCTTCTTGGAACCTGAATATGTTCATAGGAATGTCATTAAGTATGAATCAGAGCACTGGAAAGTGTTTGGTTTCCAGTGTTTAGGTGATCAAGAGCACAGAGTTGGGAGGGACCTCACTCAGCTTCTTACAATGGTGTGTGCCAGGCATGCCAAAAGCGTCCCCGATCCCTGAAAACCTACAGCAGTGGGGCTTGTGCTGTCTCCTTCTCGCTCCACCTGAGCTTTGTTTTACTGCTGTCCTCTCTAGACATGAAAAAAGTTGAACATGAGGAACTGTTTGTAAGAGAATACAATAGCTATTGTATTCATCCAGTGTTTTGAAAGAAAGCAGACCCGCTTGTCACAGCCTTTGAGTGTGGTGGTGTTCTGCAAACCTCCTGTGTTCATTGTTTTCTTACAGACTCTATCCAGCTCATCCTTTTTTTTTTCTTTTCAATTTATTACTCAAAAATTGCATATAGTACTTTAGCTGAGGCTTGCTAGTACAGTATCTAATTATTGCCTTGGGCTGCTTGTGATGTGCTGTAACCTTTAAATTTGATTCTCTGCAGCCTCCCTCCCCATTAATTGATGAATTTTCTAGCATATCCTAGTCTGCAGCCTATTTAAATTTAATCTCTACTGTATTACCCAATTTAATGGAGTTATTTAATAGCATCAGTGGTGTTGTCAGAAGACTTTCAGGTTTTTTTGTCACTCGGTTCACTCTCCATTTGTTCACAGTGATTTTCAAAGAACGGTTGTCATGGAGAAAGTAGGATAAAGGATAAAGGATAAAGGGCCCCTGCCATTTTTCACTGCAGAGAAAATAAATGTAGTTTACGTGGCCATTCCTGCGTTCATCGTGTTTGCCACTGTCAATACCTTTGCTTTTGCAGAAATGCAGCATTCTGATGACAGCAGGTAGGCACTGGGTACTAATAGGTAGGCAGGGTATGCACTGTCTTGTTCAGAGTCTCTTGTTACAATTATCCTCAGTTCATCCTGCAGCATTTAACTGAAGGGAATCATTGTCGCTATGTAAGAGTTAAAAAAAATGCTTTGGTGGTTTTTTAATTCTTATTTTAAATTGTATTTCTTCATAGTTCATTTTAACTTTATGATCTATTCACAGAATCCCAGACCGTTAGGGATTGGAAGGGACCTCCAAAGCTCATCCAGTCCAATCCCCCTGCCGGAGCAGGAACACCCAGATGAGGTTACACAGGAAGGCATCCAGGCGGGTTTTGAATGTCTGCAGAGCAGGAGACTCCACAACCTCTCTGGGCAGCCTGGGCCAGGGCTCTGTCACCCTCACTGAGAAGAAGTTTCTTCTCAAATTTCAGTGGAACCTCCTGTGTTCCAGTTTGTGTCCGTTACCCCTTGTCCTATCATTGTTTGTCACCGAGAAGAGCCTGGCTCCATCCTCGTGACACTCACCCTTTAAATATTGATAACCATGAATGAGGTCTCCCCTCAGTCTCCTCTTCTGCAAACTAAAGAGCCCCAGCTCCCTCAGCCGCTCCTCAGAAGGGAGATGCTCCACTCCCTCCATCATCTTTGTAGCCCTGTGCTGGACTCTCTCCAGCAGTTCCTGTCCTTCTTGAACTGAGGGGCCCAGAACTGGACACAATATTCCAGATGCGGTCTCACCAGGGCAGAGTAGAGGGGGAGGAGAACCTCTCTGCCCTACAACCACCCCTCCTGATACACCCCAGGATGGCGATGGCCTTCTTGGCCACAAGGGCACAGTGCTGGCTCATGGTCATCCTGCTGGCCACCAGGACCCCCAGGCAAGTGGAGTTCTTATAGCCAATAGTTTATGCCTCCTTATTTTCCTGGAATTTCCAATCTGCAGACATCAAATGTGTAGGCTCAGTAAGGAGCCCAGTGTAGGGAGTATGGTTCAGTCATGCTGCTTCTGGGTGAAATATCTGCAAATGGACAAGAGATCTGAAATTCATTAATAATTTCCTAGTTCAAGTCGGAGTGTGATCCTTGACTCCAAGCCAGCACCCAGTCTTCCTCTGGCAGCAGGAGGCAGGTGGAACGGATAGATACGGCTTTTAAAACCTCTGGTTTGCGAGAAAGAAGAGTTGTGGACCTGGGGGGGTGAGTTTTTCTGGATCCTGTTTCTCACCCCGCCCTTGGCTGGTTTGTTCCCCTGCCTTAGTGAGCTCCCCGGTGCTCAGAGGAGCACATAAACTCCCACTGCATCCTCACAGGGGAAAGATTTCAGTGAGTGATCAGAACTTCGAAAGGAAGCTCAATGGCTATGAGAGTGTTTGTGTACAGGAAGAGCCACAGGATTAAAGTGCTTGCAGATAATTCAAAGCTTGTTTAAAGGCAGTGTTTGAGAGGTTCAAGGTGAATAATAAATGACTCATTAATAAAAATGAGAGAAGCCTTTAATCACAGTACTTTCTTAATGTCCTTTAAACAGCAAAGGAGTCTGCTAGCACTACAAGAAGGCATTTTTCAATGTCCTGTACAGCAGAGGAACATAGAACAGGGAGGAAACTCTAGCAACTTAAATTAAAATCACCACTAAAATGTTTCAGAGGCGTTAAAAACACAAATTCTGTACAGAAATGTTGTCGAGTTTTTGAAACATGGAGCCAAAGCGAAACCTGGGTGGATGAAGCACAAACAGCAAACCCTGTACAGCAAATCTCCGTAATTACATGTGCCTGCAAAGAGAACTGCATCTTTACCTATTAAATATACAAAAAGTTGTTAATAACGTGCATATGGTGACCCGTGTGGACCATTCAAAGGCTGAAACATTTGATGTCTCAAAGCTCTCTGGGCAGTGGCCAATTTTTAGCATTTAGTAAATGAAATGTTATTAAAGGGGTGGGGGAAAGCATCCTGAAAAGTGTTCCTCTGTACACACTTGATTATTTTGTAACAGTTTAAGAACAGCTATAAGTATTTTTGTGAGTCAGACCAACGTCAATTAGTAATGTAAACCAACATTTATTATCACCCAACTGGCTCACAGTCCCTAGACTTCTGCTGCTGGTAGGACAAAGCCAAACTTAGGCTTGGGACTCACGTACACTGGAAAATTAATGCAGAAGCTAGGCTGTACGTATAGAATATAGAAGCTCTCCTGTATGGATGTTCGTGGCCTGTGAGGAAGGGGCATATTTTGGTTGTGCGACTGGAATATGGTGCTGCTGAGTATGCCCAAATGGGGCTTTGTTTCAGCTGAACTGATGCTCTGTGGGTTTACACCCTGACCTCCTCACTGAGCTCTCTTTGCAGACAAGCCTGGAGGAAGGCAGAAGTGCTCCTCTTTTTGTCCTTCCATCTTGTCTCCCCTTAGAAAAGCCAAAGGTTGGGGTTTTTTTTTTCCCAAGCTCTTTGTGACCAACCAGTCATTAATTTCAGGTTAAGTCACTGGGAATTTTGTCTCTCCCAAGGTACTAATTCCTAAATTAATGATTATTTTCATTTTCAGTGTGTTTCATTGCAATCTAAACACCTGCATGCTAATTCTCTATCTTCTTCCTTTGCTCAAATGAGGAGACTGACGTGTATCTACTCAGTGCACAGGAAGGTGAAAAACTGGTGATGCTCGTAAAATATTGGGAAAACTTCTAAATTCTTTATGAAGATGCATATTTTGGAACTCTAGTTCTCTGTAGTATTTATTTGATTAGAAGGGGTTTCATTCTTCTAGCTTTTATCTGACTCTAGTAACTGAAAGTTGAATTCCTACAAGGACTTTTTATCTCCTTGTCTGTGTGTGATAAAACCTCTGTTATTTACCAGCTGTGCTGCTTGAATGGCACTGAGCAATTTTTACAGGCTCACCTCGATATATTCAGTTCACAGCTAATCCTGATTGAATATGAATATATTTGTTAACTTGTTGGGCATTACAGTGAAAAATCAGTTACATAGCCTGAAGCTGTCATCTCTTCATGCTGTTGTCAGTGGTCAGACTTTCACATTTGACTCGTCTTTGGCAATGTAAAACACACTCTATTGCACTTGTATCAGTTTGCTGCAGAATAGCCACTTCTCCCCACTTCTTTCCCCTTCGCCTCACCATTTCTTTCTAATTTACTGATTGCCTTTTGCAGAAAGGAGCACCAGCAGACTCAACCAATGAGTCTGCAGCAGTTAAAAGAGATAAGAGATGTATTTGGGTTGGCAAAGCACCCTGGCCCTGGAGCTGGGCGCAGAGCTGCATGTTTTGTGTTCAGAGGTCAAAAGTCCTGCTTCGGTGGGAGTCAGCCAGAGTGCAGCATCGAAAATGAAGGATCTTCAAAGCTGCGTGTTTGGAGCTCAGGGATTTAAGCTGGAAGAACAGACGGTCTCTCATCTGGTAGTATCTGCTTCCTTAGAGTTTATTTTCTAATAAATGGGGAAATCCTTGCTGAGCTGAGATTCCTATGGAAACTTGCAGTTTGAGCAGTGTCAGCAGCTTAATGAGCAGTTCTCGTTAATAATTAGTTGAGTGCTATCATAATATAAGGTTTCAGTAACTGCTGAGACATCAATCTGAACATTGCTTCAGAGGTCACATATTGTTTAGGGAAGATGAAAATCCCCTTCCCTAACTCATTATTTTTACTCTATCCTATTGCTGCTTGTCAGTTCTCCTGCAGCTCAGTAGTGCCTCTCATAACATTGAACCCAAGGCATTTCACAAAAGGAACTGGAATAAATACCTCCAACAGACCAAGCTAAACAAGCAGAAGAGAGAAAAGCAGAAAACCACATTGGTGCTGCCAAGTGAGGAAGGGAAGTTGGGTTCTGAAGACCTCCAGAGCCTCAAATCTCGGAACTGTGAAGTCTTACGTATAAAAAATACCAGCTGTGGACCTGGAGGTGCAAGCTGAAAAGGAAGGTTCATGCAAAGGGCTGAGACCAGCAGAGCTGGGTCAGGTAGAGTCGTCTCTTTCTGGGACTGTGGTGAAAAAACAGTTCAGGCATCTCTTACTATATATATATATATA
>NW_010161544.1:33410-38126 GCF_000695765.1 Mesitornis unicolor | reverse complement strand
CCTGCTGCTGGATCTCGCCGAACAAGCGAGACTGCATATTGTTGATGACACTAGAGGCTTGAATGGCAGAAAGGGAAGGGTAAGTTTGTTTCTTGCCATCCAAGTGGTTTTGACTTAATCTGCAGAGTATCACATCTATGCTAAGGTTTGGGGAAGAAGAAACTTCTGCAAGTAATCAGATGGGAAGTGAGGGGGATTACACCGAGATCTAGCAGGGATGTCTGACCCTGGTAAGAGCAGAGTGTTTCTTCTTCTGTCTATTGGATGAGAGTTTTTGATCACAAGCATTCACCTGAGGTTTCTGGGATAGAGGCTTGTGAGAGAGCTGTCCAGTTGTCTTTCTGTGCCCCCCAGGTCTGACCCTATACCCACAGCTGCCTCTACACCCTCTTCCACAAGAACATTTTGCCAGAATCCCATCTGGAAAAGGCCAGATTTGCAGAATGGCACTAAGAAGATAAGATCTTGCATTCAGATCTAGAGGTATTTGAAACTAGATTTGTTTCTTCTCCAGCTGATGCATGTTTAGTGCAAATCCTGTTTGTTTACAGAGGTATTTTTTTTTTCTTTCAGCACATTAATGTGTTATACTATATTGAAGTAGGATATAGAAAATGGGATAATGTAGTCAAAACATGAAGATTTTAAATACTCCATGTGACTGCTAAGATGGCTGACAAATTCATGTTACATAGAGTTAGAATAGCTTTAATTTTTTTCAATACGGAATCTTGGCTGCACCATTTACTGATTGCTTTTTTTTTTTTTTTGAAAGTTACTTGTTCTAGTTATTAGCAATGCATTATTCACAAAATGTTCAGTTCTGCATGAATTTTCCAGCCTAGTTTCTGAACAACTAGGTCTTGGAGAAGTGTCGCACAATTTCGTTCAAATTAAGATGCTAAACAAAGAGACAATGAAAAACTGCAACAAAGTATACACATGGAACTCTTCTTAAAGTCAGTTTTAATATAATTTTCTTTATTCTTTTCATGCAATGTATGAAAGATACAAAGACTCCTATGTGTAGGTGTTAACAGCTGTCATCAAATATCCTTTTCATTCTGTGTTAAGACAGATGGGTAAGTTTTGACCTTTTCACAGTTCTACTGTTCTGCCAATTTTGTCATCTCTGATGGCCAGATTATTATCAGAAGTCAAAAGGGACGACAGAATGCTTCTAACTCTGTTTTGTTTATAAAAATTTCAAGCCTGCAATTTAACACTTTTTCACAACATACTGATTTTTAAGTCTGTTCAGAATGTTTGTGTTTTGCTGCTTAGCCTACTTGAATAACAAAGATTAGTGGTGTTACATTGTTTCAGGGTTGTTTTTTGATATGCAAAGTCAATACTATTTCCTAACTTTACTTAAACATGTAAATTATTTGCTTACATAATACAAGCTGTTGTATTGGCAAGTATCCTTATATTGTTTATATTGTCTCGTGACACAGTAACTTCACATTACAATGTCCGTTCATTATTTTAAACATCATCCTAACTGATGTCATTCATGTTTGGGGTAGAAGAGCATATCAGTATCAGGATCCACGTGTTACACTGTGCATAGGCATAGACTGAATTACTGTAAGCTATCTCTGTCAAAAGCCCAACTTGCTGCTTGTTATTTTATTTATTTGAATTAATACGCATTAGTAATTAATATGTATTAATTGAATTAATATTTATTGTTATAAATTCAATATTTATGTTAATGCTTAATGGATTGGTCAATGGAAAAAGTAATGTGATGTAAAATAGTGGAATTTTTTTTCTCTTTGTGTCCAGCAATAACTACTAACAGCTAGCTCTGTCCACATTTCTTTTGGTACAGAACTGTTTAGAGAGATTAAGAGGTGTTTTTTGTGTCACTTGACTTACTCTGCTATGCAATGTAATTTTTTGTTATGAAAATCTTTCTCAAGTCAGATGCTGAGATTTTGTTGCTACATAGAGACATTGTTTTGTTAAAAGTGAATTAAATTAAATTTTGTACATACTTTGTGATACTTTGTGTCGGGGTGATCCTCATGGAACAGTTAAACTGAATGCATGGATCAGCTTTGCACAGACAGAGAGTGGTAGGAGAACGAGTGGCCCAAAGTGTTAATCCTCTCCTGGTAGAAGCCAACACAATCTGCTGATTGCCATAAAAGAAAATACAAGAAAAGTTCATGAGGCTGAAAAAAGTTATTTTGAATACATGTATTTATTAAATACACTGTATCACTCAGCATGAAGGCAGTTGAAATGATTAATGTGAAATGCTGAAAGAAACTAAGCATTTTTGTTAGGTCAGTAGGACATTCAACATATGTGAGAGTAAGGTTGTCTAATACGACATGGAAAGACTTAATAATTCTCAAGGATCTCATTAATCCTTACAGGACTATGTATGTGCTAAGACCATGACATACGACATGGAAAGACTTAATAATTCTCAAAAGGATCTCGTTAATCCTTACAGGACTATGTATGTGCTAATACCATGACTAGAAAACTGCCATCGTGTAGCACCTCACTTGAATTACCTCACTCAAATTGCATTCATATTTCAGAACTTTGTGTCCAGATTTTTCAAAGCAGAACCTGCCTTCCTAACCTTGTTTAACTTCATGGAGCACTTAGCACGCACAGAAGAAAATGCTCTTCTGCCTCAATGAGAAACTTCTGTGTTTCACTTTGGATTGTTTCAGGATTTAAATTAATTAGCTTCTGTGCAAGTGAAGTAAATTCCTGGAAAACATTAATAAAGCTCAAATTACCTATTTTACAAATGATCCCTAAAAGAGTTAATTCCTTAAATGGATAAAAGCTCTACAGTAGTATACACAATGAATGACAGAAGCATAGCTTAAAGAAGGAAGTAGCAGTTACTCATTATCTGAATCCATTGCCTTGAAAATGTGAGATCACCAGTGATCTTTCTGTTGCAGCATAGGACATGTTATCAGAGCCACAGTACCTAAGAACTTTGTATATTTATTTTATATTTCTCTCCTCACACTGGACAATGTCATTGTTCAAGACAAATTAATCTCAGAAGCTACAATAACGTATATATTAGTTTTTAGATGTAGCATAGTATTTAAAAAGACTACAGTTGTGAACATCTGTCTTGCTTTGACATTTTTAAAGGACAAACAACTGACCTAGACATTGATCCAGTGAAGATGGTACTGAATACCTTCCATCACGTTTGTCTTTCACAGTTTGTGGCACTGCTGAGGAGGACTTTTCTGCATGCTACTGTATTTGACCTAACACAGATATTACCATGTAAGACATAAGTCCTTTATGAGTGCACTTGTCATTTCTGCTGATACATGGAAAGAGCACTGTGATGACTGGAAGAGGGATGTTACTCAGAGATACATTTTAGCAAGTATACAAGTTGATTTAATCAGCAGACCTTCTTGTTAGCAGAAGGTCTACGAAATTCTATACTTCATTGTAATAATGTACAAACACAACGAACAATTCCTCTTCCTCCTCACTTGGCTATAAAGTCAAAGTTCTTGAATTTGAGGTTAAGGTAAAGTCAACACCTTCAATTTGGGCAGATGTGCTTATTCAATATGCATAAATGTTGAATGGAAATAGTAAATAGATTGTATCAAGCTTAATTGTATGCCTAACTCTTGCAAGGCTGCTGTACATGAGCTGAATGTACTGCAGAGAGGCTTTTTATGGTCATGGTTATAACACCCTTCTCAAAATAACTGCAGCTTCATAGCTTCTGATTCACAACTCTCTTGTTCTTGGTTGGATAAATATGCAGGCCAAATAGACGAATTTCAGTCTTATGTTCCCATATCCAGTGACAGTCCAGTGTTAAATAAAATACCTGCTTTAAATTCTTGATCAAGTACTATTTATTCTACACTGAATATTGACTCTGAGGGCAATGACTTGAGTTTTCCTTTGCAGTTGTCTCACATGGACATTTACTTGAAATCTGTCTTCATTAGAGAGTACAAAGATTTTTGATCAAATTAGTGGACCTGAAAATTAACTTGAAATCCAAAAAATAGTCTATATGTAAGATTACACTGAGAGTCTGCAAAAAAGATACCTTTGGTTATACTTGAATAATGGCAACTATCTTATGATTTATTTCCTTCAGTGGATTTCTGCATGTGAAGTTATCAAAACATCTCAGTTGTGCTGAAGATTCGTATTGTTTCTTCTGTAGCTACACTATTTCTCTACAACCAATGAGAAAATAAAAAAAAAATAAAGCTCATTGCAGTTTTTAAGTCTTTATCATTAACAAATATAACTTGTGACAGCTATGCACCATTATGTCTTCAGGGCACTAAAATAATTACAGCTATCTTATCACAACTGTATGCTAGAATATTTTTCTACATATGGCTTTAGTGAAAAGGAGGTTTGGTATAACTTATATATAGTACTTCATGCATAACTGTATGAAACAACAATTTTATACAACCGATTTTTAATGTCAGAATCACATTTTTCTTACATGTTAACTTATCTGACCAGAGTTTTTGTATTAAATAAAGAACTGATTTCAGCAATTCCTTTCTCATGAACTATAATGAAAGATAGAGTAGTGTTCAATTACTTGATATACAAGATGTGGCCCCTTACCTAGATCTCAATCTATACTGTTTTCTCACCTAATAAAAATAGTATTAGTAAACATCGAGGATTCTGTATTTATTTTGTAATCCCAGAAATTAAAGT